>NC_081414.1:470127663-470427663 GCF_030272615.1 Cryptomeria japonica
AAGTGATCCAAATGAGATATGGTTTGAAAGAAAGAAAAATGATCAAGTCTGCAGGTAGAATCCAACTCCATAGGAACCGGTGAGCCAAAATTGGGACACACACAAAGGAAAACTAAAACTACAAATAGAAAACAAAACAAAAAACATAATTTTTTGGTTGATTCAAGAATGTTGTTAACCGGGGATGCTCCTGCATTAGACATCCGGGGTTAATAAAAAAGTGAGCCTCTCACTTTGTTGGGGTCAGAGGGAAGCAAAGGCGGTCTACCTCTGCCTGAGAAATCCAAGATGAATCTTCCACTGGTATGTTCTTCCACTTCACAAGATATCCTTTGTAGTGACTACTTCGAGTACTACGCCCAATCCTACTATCCAAAATCTCTTAAATCTGATCTGGTTCTTTCTGGGGAAATTGTTTCTCTAAGTCTGCAATATTGTCCTCACTGAGTTCTGCTTCATGGTACTCATGAAGATCTGTAATGTTGAATTTAGATGAAATACTCAGACTATCTGGTAGGTCCACCTCATATGCATTTCCAGAACTGAAATTTCTCAAGATCTTACAGGGTCTAAACTTCTTCATCTGCAACTTATTATAAGTCCCAACTGAGAATCTCTCTTTTCTTAAATAGACCATCATTTCATCGCCAACTTCAAATTCCTTATGTCTCCTCTTCTCATCTACCTTCTCCTTGTATTTTCTATTCATGTCTTCCAAATGTTGTTTAACCTGAATATGCAATGCTGCCATGTGATCTGCAAATTCTTTTGCTTATGAACTCTTCTGGTCGTCACTGCTAATGTCTCTCAATTATGCTATTTCTTAAGGATGCACTCTAGTAACAATCTCAAAAGGTGTTTTTCCAGTACTTCTATTCACTGAATTGTTATAGGCAAAATCTACTTGTGCAAGGATCAAATCCCAACTTCCGATTTTATCTCCCACTAGACATCTCAACAAGTTTCCCAAACTCCAGTTAACTACTTTTGTCTGTCCATCAGTATGTGGATGAAAAGTAGAACTGAACTTCAAATCTGTCTTCATCTTCTTCCAAAGTGTTCTAAAAAAATAGCCAACAAAGAAAGTGTCTTTGTTTGAAACTATGCTCTTAGGTAATCCATGCAATCTTACCACTTCCTTGAAAAATAGGTCTGCTACATGCAATGCAACTGATGTCTTCTTACAAGGTATGAAATGAGCCATTTTTAAAAATCTATCCACTACCACAAAGATAGAATCATTCCCTCTCGGTGTCTTAGGTAAGCCAAGTACAAAATCCATGCTTATATCCTCCAAAGGTCTTACCGGTACTGTCAAAGGTTTATACAATCCCACATTCTGACTACTACCTTTTGCAACTTGACAAACTCTACAACTCTGGTCATATCTCTTAACATTCTTATGAATCTGGGGCCAAAAGTATTGCTCACTCACCAAGGCAACTATTTTATCAATGCCAAAATGTCTAGCTAAACCTCCACTATGCTTCTCTTTTATCAGGTTCTCTCTCATGGAACTTTTAGGTATACACAATTGAACTCCCCTAAATAACATCCCATCCTGAAAATTAATCCAACCATTTGCTCCTGTCAACCATAATTGGTTCTCTATATGCTTTCCAAGGTTCTGCAAAATCTAGGTCTTCGTCATACAAGGTCTTCAAATCTTCAAAACCTATACTGTCACTCTCATCTCTGTCAACAAATTCCTTCTCCTACTCAATGCATCAACAACTTTGTCAGATTTACCACTTCTATGTTTCAACACAAAGGTGTAACTCTGCAAGAACTCTACCCATCTCATATGTCTCTGATTCAACTTACTCTAATTGTTCAAATATTGCAAAGCTTGATGATCTATATACAACACAAACTCCTTAGGCAACAAGTAATGTCTCCATTTCTCTAAGGCTTGAATTATGGCATAAAATTCCTGATCATATACTGAATATCTCTTCCGGGAATCATTCAACTTCTCACTAAAATATGTTATTACTCTCCATTCTTGACTCAAAGCTGCTCCTATTGTTGTTCCACTTGCATCACAATCCACTTGAAATACCTTATTGAAATCTGGTAAAGCCAACACAGTCTGCTCAATCACTTTCTGTTTCAACAACTCAAAACTTTTGTTTGCTCTGGTGGTCCACTTGAATTCCTTCTGATCTCCCCTCATGGTCTCAGTCATAGGGTTACAAACTGAACTGAAATTTTTGATAAACTTCCAATAAAAACTAGCCAATCCATGAAATGATCTTACCTCTCCAATTCTTTCTAGTGTAGGCCACTCAACAATGGCTTTCACTTTCTCAAGGTCCATCTTCAAACCATCCTTAGATATCACAAATCCTAAATAGACTAACTCATCCTTCGTGAAAGTGCACTTCTTGATATTGATCAGTAACTTTTCTTCTCTCAACCTCTGCAAAACTTGTCTTAACTGCAACAAATGCTTCTCTTTTGTCTTACTAAAAATTAGAATGTCATCCAAATACACAATAACAAACTTACCCAATAATTTCTTCAAAACCTCATTCATCAGCCTCATGAAAGTACTCGGTGCATTAGTTAGTCCAAAAGGCATCACCAACCATTCATATAATCTTTCATTTGTCTTGAATGATGTCTTTCATTCATCACCTTCTCTGATCTTGATATGATGATATCCACTCTTCAAATCTATCTTTGTAAAGTACTTTTCTCCACTCAAACAGTCCATTATGTCATCCATCTTAGGCAAGGGAAACCAATATTTCACTGTGATATTGTTTATTGCTCTTGAATCGGTACAAATCTTCCATTCTTCATTCTTCTTAGGTTCTAATACTGTTGGTATTGCACAAGGGCTCAGACTTTCCCCGATCAAACCTTTCTCCAATAGCTCCTGCACTTGTCTATTTAGTTCTTCATTCTCTGTCGGTGTTAACCGGTGTGCAACTTTGTTAGGCAAACTAGCTCCGGGAACTAAGTCCATACAATGACTAATACTTCTAACAGGTGGCAATCCATTAGGCACATTATCTGAAATGATGTCCCCATACTCTGCCAGCAAATCTCTTATTTATGCCGAGTGTTCTCCTTTCGGTTTCGATCTCTTAGTCTTCTTAGGAATCAAGGCAAAACACACATTCTCATGTCTCAGTCCATCCATGAACTTCCTTCCATCTACTAGACAGATTCTGGTATTTGTACAGACTTCATTCTTCAAAGGTTCCTCCAAAGGCAACAAGGTTTGCTTCATCCCATTGGCCACAATAGTGTATGTATTCTTCCTCCCATCATGTATTATCTGTCTATCAAATTACCAAGGTCTTCCCAACAAAAGATGGCAAATGTTCATAGGCATAATATCACACAAAATTTAATCATGATAATTCCCAATTTTTAGTTTTACTAAACACTGTTCACTCACTAAAAACTTATGTTCATCCTGAATCCATTCTATCTAGTAAGGCTTAGGGTGTTTCAATCTCTCCAATTTCAACTTATTAACCATCTCTTCTGAAACAAGATTATCTGAACTACCACTATCAATAACAACTTTACAACACTTACCAGATACCTTACATCTGGTCTTGAAGAAGTTCATCCTCTACAAGGGTTCTTTATCTCCTCTAGTATGACATAAAGCTCTCCTCATCATCAACAATTCTCCATATTTCAGTTTATTGTCTTATCTAGTGGGGTTCTCTTCCACCACTGTTGCTCTTCCAGTAGCCTCTGACTTCTTACATTCAAATACACGATGTCCTTCTCCTCCACATTTAAAACAGGTTCCTCTGAATGTCTTCTTGTCTTGTCTTCCAAACTTCTCATTCTGCTAACCATTTGATTCTCTCCTCTGGTAGAAATTTCTATCATCCTTCGGGTATGAATTACCTTCCTTGCTCACTTCCTTATCCTTGTTCTGATCTTTATCGGTTCCTCTTCCTCCTTGAAATCTTCCTCCGGTAAACCTTCCACCTCTACCTCTTTGTCTCTACTCATGCCTTTTATTCAATTTCTCTTCAGCCTTTATTGCATACTGGTAAGCCTCTTCAACACTCTCTAATTTGATCATACCGAGTTCATCTTGTATAGGCATCCACAATCCATTCAAATATCTTGCAATTTATTCAATTTCATCATCAACATGTTCAGATCTGATGTTCAACTTGTAAAATGCTTTGGCATACTCTTTCACACTAAATTCCTTCTATCTCAGATTCTGCAACTCTCAGAACAAATCTACTTGATAATTTGTCAGGACAAAATTTAATTTTAACTTATAAATTATCCTATCCCACGTCTTAATCTTTTATTTACCTCTTCTTTGCCTATTAACTTGCAAGTGCTCCTACCAAAGAGATGCACGACCCTTCAACTGGGTATAGGCGTACTTCACCTTACTCTCTTTTGTAGTGTTTTCAAAATTAAAATACTTCTCCATCTTTGAGATCCAATCCATCAATTCATCTGAATCTAACTTCCCATCATATTCCAGTGGGGTAAAATGAGGTTTAGTGTTCATTCTACTTAAAACCCTTAAAACCTTTCCTCCTTTGGATCAACTGTTGGTAGGTTCACTTGTTCTGTTGGGGCTTCTTCTCCTTCATCTTCGCTCACATCCTCAACATGTCAGCCTCTTCTCTAGATTGTCTCCATGGCTTCTTACCAGGCTACTATTCCTCACAACATATCCATTATAGAAGGGTTTGCATTCCCACGTGCTCCACCATTCCTAGTTCCTCTTCATGCCATTGATCCATGCTAGTCCTCTGCAATTGCAGGTCGGATCCATAATCCGCCACCCTACAACAAGATTCAGGACACGCAACCTCTAGAATGAACTTCGCTCTTATACCACTTGGTGCAGTCACCGACGAGGAGGGACCTTGAGGAGATCATTCCAAATGAACTTTGCTCTGATACCACTTGGTGCAGTCACTGATGAGGAGGGACCTTGAGGAGATTAGTGCAAACTGGTCAGCAAGAGTAGACACGACGAAAATACACAAATATGATGGTGGCAATGCATAATAGATAGTTTTTTTATTACATGAAAGTTAATTACATCCAACCGGTAACAACCGGGTTACAACATACCGACACACAAGCCTAGTAGAATAGGTCACACCGGGACCTTGAATCGAAAGATCTATCTTCTAGGAACACTCTATCTAGCTGATACTCTCTGATTCTCTCCTTGATTATCTTTTAAAGCATGATTACAAATATATATATATATATATATATATATCAATCCAAAGGATCCTATCATCCCAAAAAGATCAAAACCTAAAAAACAAAATCTAACATGAAAATGAAGAAGGTCAGCCTCTGCCAAGAGATTTCTCTAGAAAATCCAAAGGATGAAACACAAAAGGTCATCCACATGCCAAGGAACATTGAGATCAATGCCCAAGGCTCTGTGCAAGCTTCGGAATGGGTTCTGGTAGGTCACTAGAATAGGTTTCAGGCAACTGGTAACAAGGGAACAACCGAAAACAAGAAACTATCAAGGAAATCGGTAGCAATATCTTTCTGGAAAGTGATCCAAATGAGATGCGGTTAGAAAGGAAGAAAAATTATCAATTCTTCAAGTAGAATCCAACTCCACAGGAACCGGTGAGCCAAAACTAGGACACGCAGAAAGGGAAACTAAAACTGCAAATAGAAAATAAAACTGAAAAGAAAATATTTTTGGTTGATGCAAGATTGTTGTTTACCGGGGATGCTCCTGCATCACATTCAAAAGAGGGGCTTGAATCCACTAGATCCAAATCCAAGGGAAACAAGGATGTGAATTCCAAGTGGATTGCAAGGGTTGAAGTGTGATTTACCCTCTTTTGTAAATAAGAAAGTTGACTTGTTGACTATGTAGAAAAGAGAGATGAAATGAGTGAAATGAGGGGCCACCAGTTTGGGATCGCGTTGTAACTTCAAATATGAGATAGCTAGACTAGTACGAATCTACCCTGTGAATTTGAGGAGAAGTTGTCAGGACCGTGCTGGAAGTGTCCACGGTCCTTCAAAAAATCCGTGATACGAAAAAGGTTTCTCCATCTCTGCAAATGAAGCCCAAACCTACAATTATAGTTGCGCACCTACAACCTACACACAAAAAAAGAGGGGAAGAAGGGTTGTGGATAGGGGTTTGCCTCAGTCAAACCTCAATTGAGGAATCAACCTTGAAAGAAAGTAATTGCAAATGCTTGAATGTAAACAATGGGAATGTATAGCTTGTAGATCTACAATATGTTGATAATGGTTGCTTTGCTTCTCGAATGTAATCACGAATGTTGTATGCAATGGCATGTAACATGACAAAACCCTAACACACATATATGCTTGCAAATGAATGTTGTAAATGTTGCTCCAATGGATGAATGAAGAAAACACATGAAGAAGAAGACTTGATGAATGTTGGAAGACTTGAATGCTTGAACTTTGCCTATTGTGTATATTTATTCCTTTGTCCCTCTTGTATCGCCCATTCATGTATATGTAAATGAGAGGACCAACTCCCTTTTATACATGCCTCAAAGGATTAATTCACCAAAGGCTGACATCAAGGAAGTTTAGAATCTTGAAATGCAGATAGGATCGGAGGGACCTATCTTGGGACCACCCTAAGAGAGGGGGACAAGGGCGCCACACCCTTGTCTTGCCCTATCTTGGGGTCTTGATAGGGTCCTAGGGTCATCTCTGGGCTTTAACAAGGAGAGGGTTGAGGTGGAAATGTAGAGAGAAGTCCCAGTTGGGAAGGAAGATGTCGTCGCCAAGGTAGGGACCTCAAATGTGGTTAAAATTGCTAGGGTTGCAATTTTATGATACTACAACATGCTTTTAGGTTTCTTCATTGGTGTATGGTGAATGTTTTATTGTAGGACTAGGATTATTTGTGGTTGGATCTTTGTGGGTTTGCAATAGTTGGTCATCATCATTTTTTACCTAACACATTTGGGCACACCCGATGGGACTCTTGTCCCTTTGTTTCTAATATTTTGTTGGTTGTTTTTAGCTTTTTTGTTGAATTGCAGGTCAGATCAGCAATGTTTTTGATTTATTGTGCATCCATGACATTTCTTTTTGCATTTGTGTTCAGATTCTGCATCTAAATCATTTATTTTTACGTCTATGTTTTCTATTGGTTATCTATAATTTCAGATCTTTGATTTCCACGTCTCTGATATTTATTTATGCGTCTGCATCCAAAAACTATGTTGGCATCATCTATTTTCATGTTTATGTTTTTGTTTAATATTTGCAAATTTAATCCTTTCTTTTTGCATCTATGTTACATATTTCTGCATTTGCGCTCAAGAATCGTGTCTCCACTTTTTGTTTCTAAGTTTTTATTTGCAGGTTCTTAGCTCTTTTCTTTTCGTGTCTTTGTTCTGTCTTTTTGCACCTGTGTTGGATTTCCACGTCTGCAACTGGTATAGCTGTGTTTTTTAGTTTTAGTCTTGATTTTGTTTTGGATTTTAAAGTCTTAGATTCGGTTTTTGCTCTAACTCCTTGCTTTGACTAACAAAGTGGTGCAGCTACTTAAAAGACAAAAATGTATTATCGAAGGCCCCCTTTTCACATTTGGATTTGGATTTCTAAAATTAATCTAATTTGTGTGCTTGCACGTGGGGGTAATTTATCAAAAATACTAATCATTTTGTTGCAGGGGTAATGTTAGTGTGTGTCTTTATATTTTATTTCATAGTCTAATTAGGTTCACATGTTGTCATTGATCTTTTCTTTGTTTGTTGAGGGTTAATTAACTTGCTTGAAGTGTCTTGTGCCTTTTGGCACGCTTGTGTTTAGATTAGAACCCCAAACTTGATAACAAAAGTATCCTCTCCCCTCGCCTTCCATTGGACCTTGGGTGTAATAGAAATTGTTATTGTCTTTTATAGGGCTTGCCTCCTGTCTTGTGAGAGGGAACAACCCTGGCAATATTTTCTTTTGTTCCGCTATATAAAAGATTGTGGTTTTCGATGAAAGTCCCTTATCACCTGGTGCCAATATATCGATATCAATAGCCCTTAGTATCCATGTGATGTGTAAAAACCTATAGAGAATAACCTCTGCAGGTTGGGAGGCCTCATTAATTTGAGAAAAATGTCGCATGTATATCCACCAAATGCCCTAGAACATGACTAGACACCTTTAGATTAGTGGCCCACCCTATTTTGATCGTCCATTGCGATAATTTTAGTGCAAGGGGATAGCGGGTTTTCCCCCCAATATATTCACCATAAGGCTCTCGTGAGATGATACATAAATCCTCATCTTAGCATAAGCTAATTGTAGCTTTTCGAGGAGAGGGTGATTGGGTCATCCTTCCAGTCCTGGAGGCCCCCAACTATCCTCTCATGAAAAAGGCATAATTAGTGAATACACCCCTCAAGGTGTCCCTACACTTGAGCCGACAAAGATTTCAAGTTGTGGGTTGAAGTTACCACCGTGAGCGCATTGACCTTAAGCTAAGAAAGTGTTTGACGTGTCTTCGATTGTGCTAGACCCGTGGAAATTATGTTGACTAGGCTTGTTGGACATACGCATTTCGATCAAAATTTTGACAAAACACCTTCAAACATTGTGTCTTCATTGTTTGTTGTGTTTCCTTTCCACAAGACATTCAACATCAAAGATCTAGTCACATTCAACAATTACACATTTAGAAAAAATATTCAGAACCACGTCTGTGACAGTTTAAACTACATCTGTGTCGATAAACTGTCTATGTAGAGCAGAAACGCGTCTGTGTATCAGAGAGTGAACATTGTCAGAAACAACAGAAATCACGTATGTGACATATAAAATTGTGTCTGGGTTTCTTAAAGTCGCATCCATGAAGAAAACAATTATCAGTCATCAGGAAAACCACGTCTCTGTCTCAGAGAAGAAATTTTTGCAAAAAGTTGTTAAGGAAAACATGCTTAGATTTTGAGATTAAAAGAGCTTCTAAGGAAAATTCCTTTAGGGCTTCATCTTTAGTCAATTAGTCCTTAATCTTGTCATACATTTTCAACCATTTTCCCTCATTTGCAAATACATACCTTTCAAGCTAGAGTCAAAAGGTTGCTTTGTTGTCCTTATCATATCTTGCAAACATACTACAACACAACACTAGGTGGTTCCCACATAAAATCTATCATCTTAGGGTCCCAATTGATCATCTTTAGTCAAGGTCAACTTACCTCATCAAAAGATCTATCATCTTTTTGGAAGCCACACCTTACTTTATATCACACATATCTTGGACTTATATTTTTGGACATTGCAGGACAACCCTAGATTAATTCCATCTCATATTCCTTCTTGGTCTTCCATAGTCTTCACATTTTCTTCCATCTCTCCTTTTAGCCAAGTTTTATTTCATGGTTGAAACCCATTCACAAAGGTCTAGAAGAGAAGTCGAGGAAGCTCTAAGATCTCTCAACATGAGTACCTACGAGTTTGATGGAAATGAATTTTACAACCCATTTGAGAGTCGCAGTAAAATACTAGACAATTACAATGAGCACAACAGTGACAATGACAATAACAATGATAATTACAATGCATCTATTACTTCCACAAACATTGAAGAGACCATCATAGATCCAAGGTTTGATATATTGGTTGAAGAAATCATGAGAAGAGATAGACAATGCTTCTTTCAAGTCACGACACAAAGTGGAACAAAGCTACCTCATGATTTTTATATGTCACAAATTCTAGAGGAGGATCCTAATCAAATGAATCAAACAAATGCAAATCCTAGAGGAAATAATGGTGGTAATAGGAGAGAACGTTTCATGCTTGAATCACCCTTGTCCTTATTTCAAAAACTTGAAGTTACCAATACTCATGCTCAAGCCAAATTTGTCAGGAACTCTCATGAACAACCCTGCACTCATCCTTTTCCATGGAGAAGAAATACTAATACACGTACTCATACTCATGATAATGCCCATGATCATACCAATGCATATAATTACACTCAAGGGAACATTCAAAATCATGACACGAGGAGACCCCGTGTCAGATTTGAGGGAAATACCCAAGATCATTCCTATGATACCTCCTATCCTTGTAGTCATGATATGTATAATCAACCTAGACCTAGTGCTCCTCATTATAAGACCATATCAAGTGGTTCATATGCTAGCTACAACTATGTTCCTCCTCCATATGAACACATATATTACCAATATAATCCATACATGCATTATATCCCTCCTCCTCCACTTGGTGGCTCAAGAATGGGACTAACTCAAAGAGAAAAGACACTACCTAAGAATGACTTGCAACAACAAATCAAGGATTTTCAAAAACAAATGGTAGAAATGAATGCACCAAAACAAAAGTATACAATGAAAGACACATGTCCTTATCCATTTCACATAAGTGTTCCAATGTCTCTCTTTCCTCCACATTTCATGACACCAAAATTTGATAAGTATAGAGTCAAGGGAGATACTAATG
This sequence comes from Cryptomeria japonica, assembly GCF_030272615.1. NCBI lineage: Eukaryota > Viridiplantae > Streptophyta > Pinopsida > Cupressales > Cupressaceae > Cryptomeria > Cryptomeria japonica. The sequence goes on from NC_081414.1 coordinate 470,138,110, forward strand.
CACGTATAAGATAATTCTTCACAATGTGTATTGAGGTAGCCAACGAGGAAACATAATTGATGAAACAAAACTCTTGAAGGTTCTACCCAAAGGAGTAAAGTTGTTTTGAAAGGCATTGGATCATCCTCTTCACCCGTTGAGGCAAAGTCACCTTGTAAGGTGTTCCATCCAAGACCACAACCTCATCATCTACCAAAAATGAGTATGACCTTGTAGATCAGTTACGAAAGACCCCAATCCTCATTTCCATCCTTAACCTTTTGCGTATATCTCCTGCACATAAGGCTATCCTTGAAAAGGCATTGAGAGAAATCTTCGTACCCATTGATCTGAACATGGACTAGTTTCAAGCCATGGTGGGATATATTTCCACTCCACATTTCCTTACATTCACAGACATTGATGACGTATCCATATGCCAACCAAACAATGCACCTCTTCAAATTGAAGCCTTTCTCCATAAAAGTCACATCAAACGAGTCTTGATAGATGGAGTATCAAGTCTGAACATTTACACAGTAACTACCATTAAATAATTGGGATACTGTAAACAAACTGTGAATTAAAAAACTAAGATCACTATTAAAGCTTATGATGATGAAGAGCACTCATCTAAGGGAACAATCACCTTACCTCTGAGAGTTGGGCCAGTCAGGAAGGATTTGGTTTGTCAAGTCCTTGATTTAGATCTTACATATAGTATACTCTTGGGACATCCATGGATACATGAAATGAGAGGAGTATCATCAACATATCATCAATGTATCAAATTTCCTCACAATGGAATAGATGTGACAGTAAAAATTGATCCAAATCTGTTCATATATTACAATAATCTACGACCAAGATCAGAGATAATAATTCCAATTAATAGAGAAGCAACTCCATTATCAGCATATGTGGATCTAGAATCATTAAAATCTTCTACATCAAAACAAGGTGAGCTCAAAGGAAAATACAAGGACAGTGGCATGGGAGAGTATACTTTGAATATGTATTTAAGACAAATAATGGATTCTCCTAAAGATTATGGATGACAAGATCCTTCTAAAAAAGTATCTGCTATCACTATAAAACAAGATCCCACCATATTCAAAAAATGGGGTGAGATGGAAGAAGAAGATCTTTACAAAATGCTTTATAAAGAACTTGAGGAGGAATCTACACAAGATCACATCAAAATACCATGTGAGAATTATGGCAAAGGCTTTAAGTTCTTACAAAAAATTAGATATGATGGTAAAGGCCCTCTTGGGTTACAGAAGAAAGGAATGGTTGAACCATTGCAACCAAAGATAAACATTTAAGAATCAATGCTCCAAAGGACTTGGTTTCATACCCTTCATATTAGGTACTCACAATTCTAAAGAAGCATTATAAATCATAGATTCAATCTCCACTAATGACCAACAACAAAGAAATGCTATTCCATACACTCTAACAAATGGGAATGGGGTTCAGATAAGTCATCTAGTGATTATGAGCTCACCAAAACATTCAAAGAACCAGGCAAACCCTAAGAAGAAGAGAAGTTTAGAGAATGATTTAGAGTTGGTCAAACAACTCTATCAAAGCCTACATCTAAAGAAAAGAAAGATAGTGGAGAACTGTCGATAAAAATATTTCATCAATGTTGGTGGAGGAATCTATCAAGACAAACATTGGCACAAAGGAGGTTCCACACAACATCTTCCTAGCACAATCTTTGACAGAAAGAGAAAGACCAAAGTTCATAAGTTTCTTCATAGAACGACAAATCAACTTTTCATGGTCATATGCTAATATGGCTGCATTAGATCTCGATCTAGTAATGAATCATTTGACAGATACTCCAGGAGCTAAATGAGTAAAGCAGAAATTGAGAAAGATGCATCCGCAGGTGGCAGTATTAGTCAAGGTAGAGCTAGATAAATTATTGGATGTTGGATTCATTAGACCAATTGACTACCCTGAGTGGATTTATAACTTGGTACCTGTTAGTAAACCAGGCCGTGATATCAGAATATGTACAGATTTCAAAGACATCAATAAGGCTTGTCCTAAAGATGATTTCTTGCTACTAAATATTGATTTGATAGTGGATCTTACAGCTGGTCACTTAATGTTATCATTGATGGATGGATTCTCTAGGTATAACCAAATCAAAATAGCACCTAAAGACCACTATAAAACAACATGTACTTGTCCTTGGGGTACCTTTGTTCGAATGTTATTCCCTTCGGATTGAAGAATGCAAGTGCTAAATATCAAAGAGCAGTGACAACTATTTTCACGATCTCATGCACATCACTGTGGAAGACTATGTTGATGATCTCCTGGGAAATTCAGTAACAAGAGTGACTAGTCTTCTCAATGGTTCAACAACTACACCTTGAAGTCATAAATTAGGGATTGGACATCCAACTAAGTAGTTATCTTTCATCATGAAGGTTCATTTAGTTATCAACCCAGGGTGTATACTTGAAATGGGTCTGCAAAGCGTACGCACAAGAAAGACTAAAACAATCACCTTTCCTATTGTTGGAAATAGAATGTTGCTGAAGGAAAATGCTGAAAGAAAATAACTAAAATGCTTGAAAGGAAAACTAACTATCTTCTAAAAAACAACTAGGAAAGACAAGACTTTATCCATAATCAACAAGCAGGGTTCTACTCAGTTTGCAGTGGTTGCAAGAACAGTCACATGAAATATTCCAGTGGCTGCAAGAATAGTCTATCATCAAGATAATGCTAAGTACATAATGAAAAAGTAACTGATAAAAGAAATCAAGGGAATACACACTAAGTGGGGCCCCTTAGTAAGCATCCAAACAACTGAATCAAATGCCTGGAACTTAATGTATCATCTTTATTAACACCAAAGTACTTTATAACATAACATCATATTGATGGAAGTTTGCCTCTCAACTAAACTAGAACTGTATTACAAACTCTAAAACTATTCTTTACTCTAACCACCATACAAGAGAAGGTGGGGGATTATTTAAAGCATGAAATTCATAACTACCTAGCATATCACTCCCATAGTTCAAGGAGGATGTTTTTATTGAACAAGGAGAAAAAGAAGGTGAAGTTACGAGCGTTGAGAATCAGTCAAAGTCTGTTGGAACAACAAAGAGAGAATCTAGTGTAACCTTTGTCATAAATTTACTCCTATAGGAAAGGAAATCATTAAGTCTTCAGATAAGTCATAATGAACCATATTCAACCGCTAGTTGACTCTTTCAATGACAATCCTTGTTGTCTTTTTTACCGACCATAAACTCCATGATCTTTATTGCTGAGCATCTTGGTCTGATTAAACATTCTTCTTTAGTCCTGCATAATATTGCTAACATGCACAAATATAGGCCTATTTATCCCTATTAGAGTAACATTCAAAATCTACATGCAATATTACCATTGATATTCCTCATAGCATAATTGCCTATTATATTGCATAAAAAAGCAACATATATCAAATGAGTTCATGTCATATGACCATATCATCAAAACATATAGTCTTATCACTTAGCAAAGGTTCCAAACTCAAAATATATATATAGACTCCTAGTGTCCCAGTAATGACACACAAACATGGATAAAATAGAGTCATTCTTTTGGCTCATCAAAGAGAAACATAGCTCGATATCCTATATGTGGTTTTTGAACGTTTGAAAAAATACAAAGTTAGATTAAATCCCAATAAGTGTGTCTCTGGGGTGGCCTACAAGAAACTACTTGGATACATTGTCTCACAAAGGGGAATTGAATCAGATCCAAAAAATTTCTAGGCTATATTAGAGATGCCACCACCAAAGAATATTAGTCAACTTTGATCTCTACAAGGAAGACTCCAATCAATACGCAGATTCATTGCATAACTTGCAGATAAATGTCATCCTTTTCAGCTTCTACTTCACAAGAATATCAAGTTCAAATGGGATGATAATTGTCAACAAGATTTTCAAATTGTCAAAGATTATCTTTTGAATCCACCAATATTGATGCCACCTATTCAAGGAAAAACCCTATTACTTTATATATCAACTACGCAAACAACACTGGGGGCACTCTTAGCGCAATATGACAATGAAGGCAAAGAAAGAGTCGTATATTATATTAGTTTCACATTGGTTAGTTGTGAGATTAATTACACTCTGATTGAGTTTGCATGTTTTGCTATAGCTTTTTCTTCGCAGAAACTATGTCATTACATGCTAAATCATAAAACAAAGCTCATTGCAAGGATAGATCCACTCAAATGCCTTCTCAATAAGGCGACACTCACTGGTAGATTAGCTAAATGGGTTATGATCCTCAGTGAGTTTGACATCGAATATGTGGATAGAAAAGCAATTAAAGGACAAGCCATTGCAAATCAGCTAGCAGATGCACCTATGATTGATGATACTCCCATTGTCTCAAATTTTTTGGATGAATCCATTCTTATGGTGACAAATTAGAAGCCTTGGCAACTATATTTTGATGGTTCATACACGCAACATGGAACAGGAGCTGGTATCCTCTTCATCACACCTTGAGGGGACTCCATTCCTAATTCATATTGATTGTCATTCCTTTGCATAAATAACATAGTAGATTGTGAAGCATTAACAACAGGTCTACAAATCACAATTGAGTGGAAGATCCAAGAACTTCATGTTTTTGGGGACTCTCAACTCTTGATTCGTCAAGAAAATGATGATTATGAGACTAAAGATGAAAAGTTAATGCCATACAAGAAAATGGTGGATGATTTCAAGCAATACTTCACATAGATAGTCTTTGAACAGATTCCAAGGGATAATATTCGAGCTGCAAATGTCGTGGCTACCATTGCTTCTTTGATTGACATTCCTTAGAATGAGACCTGTTACGAGTTCTTGGTGGATAATCTTTTGGTTCCCTCGTATAAGGTCACTCCTGTAGAAATGATATGTGTTGTTGGTCTCGATTCCTCTTGGTATGGTACCATTTTCACTTACCTACACGACAATATCCTCCCACCTGACCTTTCTAACAATCAACATCGTACCTTCATTCATCAAGCCTCCTGCTATGTCATTTTAGCCAATACCCTTTATCGTCAAGGTCTAGATGGTACTCTCCTTAGATGTCTAGAAAGTAATGAAGCTCAAATTGCGTTACGTGAGGTTCATGAAGGTATATGTGGAGCTCACTTTAGTGGTCCAACCTTCTCTAAGAAATTGTTTAGGACTAGATACTACTGACCTACTATAGAAAAGGACTCATATCAGTTTGTCAGAAAGTGTAAGCAGTGTCAGATTCATGGACTAGACCTTATTCATGCACCAGTACAAGAACTTCAGCTGATTGCCACTCCATCGCCCTTTTGTCAATGGAGACTCGACCTCATAGGTAAGATTCACCCTCCTTCTTCCAATGGCCACAAATTCATTATCATAGCCACAAAATGTTTTACATAATGGATTGAAGTCGTTCCTCTCACCCAAGTCATCTGAAAGCAGATTGCAACTTTTATCCTCAATTATATCATTTGCCTATATGGTGTTCCCCTTTACATTATCATAGACAATGAGCATCCATTCAAGAATCAGGATGTCTTTTTGAGGATATCCACCATCACTTTTCCACCCCATATTACCCCCAAGGTAATGGTCAAGATGAGGCGTCTAATAAAACTATCCTAAAAATCCTCAAAAAGACAGTTGACGATGTTGGTCATAACTAGCATATCCAACTCAACCCTGCACTTTGGGCTTATCACACAAGTGTCTACACACCTATTGGAGCTACCCCTTATTCACTTATCTATGGTGCTAAAGATATATTTCCTATTGAGGTCGAACTACCATCACTATGAGTCTCTTTGCACAATCTAATCAATGATGAAGATTACAGGGTCTCACGTTTACAAGATTTGGAATATAATATATAATATATTATTATATATGTAGTCACATAAATGTATCCATTTTAATTAAATGAATATTTGCTATTTATTTGATTAAAAATCCACTAGTCAACAGTTAATTAAATTAATATTTAATTAATTCATCTTCAAACATTCTCCTATTAATTAAATAAATTATTCAATTTATTTTAATTAATTCATTCAACCAAATTCACAAATCAATTAAATGAATAAATCATATTTATTTTATTTAATCCCCTTTTCCTCTTTTAAATAAAATAAATAAAACATTTATTTAAATCATTTATCCCCCCACTTGCATTTTCCTACAAATGCAACTTGCACACATTTATTGAAATAAATTAATTTTATTTTAATTAAAAAAAAAAAATTCTCACCCACCAAATCCACTTGCACTCCTAAACCCCCTTCTAGATTCTTCTAACCCCTTCCTAATTAACCTAACCCATCCCCTTATTATTGTCACATTCCTAAGCAACTTGGAGTCACTTCTCAAAGACTTCAAAGTCTTTGAAAAACATTTAATGCTTTGTGTGTTCAACAATCTAACCTCTAAAAGTCTTCCAAACCACTTATGGCTCTTACATGACCATTAATGGCTCTTACATAGCCATTTATGGTTAATTCAACTTGCACTCATGTGTCTCCTCAAGCATTTATTGCTTTGACCATGGTTATCCCTTTTGCCTTTGCACAATAGTTTATCCATTGGATAAAAGCTTTATTCTTTGAATAAATAATTTATTCAATCAACCTAACCTTGACCTTAACTCCCAAGTTAACTCTCAGGTCATGTCAGGCATTTAATGCTTATTCCCTCTCCTCTCAACCTATCTCACATTGACACTTGTCATCCTGGGATTGGGTTGAAAGCCATCACATGGATTGAATATCATCCAATCCTGACCCTTGTTGAGATTACTCAATCTCAACCATCCATTGCTCCATTTTTTCTATAAATAGAGCCCATTTCTTCATAATCCAGATCCTAAAAACTTGTATGCATCTAAGTTATAGAGAATTTTAGAGAGCATTTAGCATAAATCACTAATATCTTGTTATTTTGGGCTAAAATAAATCATTTTAGCATCATAACATCTAATATTAGCTTTTATTCGCATTTGCATAACATTTGGAGTAATCATCTACAATCTTGAACCTCCATAAGCATCCATAGTGCAAAAAGCTGTTGAGAGCTACACTAGTTTGGAACTTGGAGAGGAGAGGAACAAAGGAGGAGGAGTTAAGAACATGTTAGAAGGCATTTGGAGATGGCTTGTGATATTTGTTTCTATGGTTAAATCTTCTAGCATGTTTTTAGTGTCTCTTTTGATATGCCTGTTTAGGATAATCTTTTGTTACTAACACTAACGTTTGTTTCTTGTGCTCTTGTGTGTGTTGCCATCAAACAGATTTTCTAATCCTTTTTGTAGAGCATCATTTGGTGAACCCGACGTGAATCCAAACACCCAAAAATATATTTTTTTAACAAAACTAACTTGTTTGACTATTTAGCTTAACACACAGGTCACACTTCGGCACTTTTGTTCGCATTCCAGCGCTATTGTCATTTAGTAGTTCAGTGCTTTTGTTTATACAATAGCGCTATTGTCCAAAGTTTAGCATTTTTGCATATATTCTAGTGTTGTTGTCTTTTAATTAGCGTTGTTGTTTAGGTTTTAGCGCTTTTGTCCTGCCGCATAAATATCCTGATTTTAGCGCTTTTGTCTTCGTTTTAGTGCGTTTGTTTTAAATAGTGCTTCTGTTTGCACACAGAGTAGCGCTATTGTAACAAAACGTTGTAAAAAAGGCCATGTAACTGAGAAAATAAGTTTTATTAGGCTTGTAGAAGCCCACCATAGGTTCGGATTTTCCTAACTATTCGTTTCTTGTGCAAGTTTAAACTACCTCCTTTTATTGTTTAAAAGTTAAAAAATTTCATTTAGTGCTCTAAAACTGAACAACACAAATTTCATTTCTTGCAAGTTAGGATGAATTTTGTTTTGGCGCTCTAAAACTGAACAACACAAATTTCATTTCTTGCAAGTTAGGATACACTCTCTTTTTGGTGCTTAAAATAAGACAAGGCAAATTTCACTTTATTGCATCAAACTTAAGAAAAACTCACAATCCACACTTCCACTTTTGGGCAACTAAAAATAACAATCAGCTTGTCTTATTTTGCAAAACGATTTACTTCATGCATATGTGTTTCAATTTCAGTTGACCAGGATTTCAAATTCTAGTTTACTCAAACACATTGCTTTGGAAGTTAAAAAGAACATCATGGTTGTTGGAGCAACATCTCAAAATAGATAAAACATCATTTCAATGACAAGTTAAAAAGAACAAGTGTATTTTATGTTTGGCACACTTGTGCAAAAGAGTTTGTTCAATGGTCCTACTTCTAACACACACTATCATCTCCCTTGGCTTCTGTGGTCCTAGGTGCAAGAGAAAAGTGTTAGTAACACTCAAGTTTTATCTTTTTAAGAGAGGTCTGCCAAGAGACACATCACTCTTGGGAATGACCTCGCACGGTAAATCCTTCGAGCCACTATAGAAATCAAGTGAGAGCGAAAGCTATAGCCTTGGGTATAGTTGTTCCTACAGTGTAACTTGTCGAAAGGACAAATGGGCCCCGCCACAAGTTACAAGGCTCTTAAGTGAGTCACTGCAGAATGAACTTATGTCCAAAAACATCGAACATTACTAAACACCTTTAAGTAGTAGCCCACCCATTCTATTGATTGAGAATATTTGTGATACAATTCGGTGCAAGAGCATAAATGGTTTTGCTCCCAAGATACTCACCATACATATTTCCTTGAGTAGAAACATAGCTTTTTGAAAAGTCACTTGTGGCTTGATAAAAGTGATGACTCCCCCATCATAGGGATCATCTATTTTTTATGCTTGTGCAAGACTTAGTATATCACATCCCTACCTACCACGGTGGGATTCATAAGCTATGTAGTACCAAAGTCAAAGAAATATCAAGATGTGGGCTGAATTTATCACAACTGGCCATTTGACCTTAGGGATAAAAAGTGTTTGAAGTGTTATCATTTTTGAGTCAAGACCAGTGCAAATTGAGCCGACTTCAGGCTTTGGAAGCACACCTAAAAATACACTTAAATTAAAAAGGGTCATAAAAAGTCCAAATATTGGGTTGATCTAGACCCATACTTATTTGTGTCTTTTTGAGGCAACATTCTTATGTTTGTGTGCTTGCTTTGTTTTCTTGTCAAAGAAAGAATCAAAAATCAAATTCCAAGAACAAGTATTCATCCAACATAAACATTTCCAAACACCAACAAAAGATCAAAAACAAAGAGCAAGAGTATCAAACTATATGACCATTCTTCACATCTTGAGAAAGAAGAATCTTCATCAGCACATCAACTTGAAGAAAAGACCATTGAGCTCAAAGACTCTTATCAAAAGGAGGAAATTCTTCTATCTTAATAGACAAATATTTGTCTCTCATAGATCCTTCTTACGTCACATGCATCTTTATCTTCAAGGGAAATCAAACGAATTTGATCCAGAGTCATTAAACCGCAGAGCTTTTACACAATATCGAGCTTTGAGTTATCACAAAAACAAAGGATGCAAGATCAATCTTGACTTCTTTCCAGACATTTTCATCACATATAACGTAGCTCGAGAAGAACCACCAACTCCCGAAAGAGAAGAGGAAGAATTTATCCCATATGTGACACAAAGCTTTTATTGAAGTTAAACATTTCATCCATTATCATATCCATATCTCATCAACTCCATTCCAACTCTCAACACACCCAAAGGTTTTTGTCCTAAGTTCTATTCTAATATTGCTTGAATCAAACACAAAAAACATCACTTTTTAGAGTGTCTCTACATCTAGGATAAACTTGTCCTAAGAAACATTTCTACGCAGGTTAAAACTAGTCTATGAGTGAATCCTCTCTTTACTAGGTAGTTAAGTTTCTAACACATCTCAGATTTCTCTAAACCTTATCACATCAAAAACTTATCAAACACAAAACAAGCAATTCAAGAAAGAACTTTGCTCACATATACCTTTAAAGTGCTAGAGATCTATATGCAACACACCACACCAACCATAAATCTCTCATTTCATCAACAACTCATCATCATTTTCACCCAACTTCAACAAAAACTTATAAACAAAATGGATCATACCAGATCATGATCTAGACAACAAGAAATTGAAGAGGAAGAGGAAGAAAATATCAATGAGTTCCAAGAAGCCCTTGGAGGAAATATAAATTATGAAAATCTAGGCACTCCTACTCATGTGGCAATAGAAAGGGCGCAACACAACCCTCTCTTCAATAGACTTTTTGATGAGATACTCAAGAGTAATGTTGATGCTCACTTTTTAAGACTTGCTCAAGAAGGGGCTAAACTACCCTCTGACTTCGATGATGCACAACTAAGACAAACATCAGAATGCCAAAGTCGTAATGAGGATGAAAGAGGTCAAGAACACATTAGATACAACTTTCATCAAGGTAATCCCCCACCTCTTCCTCCTCCGAATGACATAGAAATGTTGCGGCAACAAGTCAAAAATCTCGCCCAACAACTTCGTAGTGGTGTAAAAACAAATCAATTTTCACTCAATGACATTTGTCCCTATCCCTTTGATAGGAATCTTCATATGCCACCTTTTCCGTGAGGGTTTGAAACACCCAAGTTCAAAAAGTATAGAGAAAAAGGAGATCCTCGTGATCATGTTAGAGAATTCCATTCAGCTTGCCTCGAAGTGGCATACGAGGATACATACCTAATGTGCCTTTTTTCCCAAAGCTTGGGAGGAACAACCACATCATGGTTTTCCCGATTACTAGGTGGCATTAGGAAATTTTGAAGAGTTATTCTAGAAATTCTTGGCACATTAGTCATACAACATTGAACGTGATATCACCATGGCTGGTCTATGTAACACTAAACAAAAACCGGGTGAGCTATTTTCAGTCTTTTTGCAACAATGGCGTCAAATGTCTAGCAGACGTTCTCTTTAGTTATCTGAACAAGAACTAGTGGAAATATTTATTTCCAACTTAAATGACGAAATGGAATTTCACCTCGACATAAAAGACACAAACTCTTTCAATGACATGATCAGAAAAGGCTTAAAATGTGAGCAGGCTCTCATCAAGAAAGGACTTATCAAAATCTATAATGAACCAAAGGACGGCCCTCACCCACGCTTCAATAATGACAAACCAAGCTTCTAGAACAAAAACAAAAATGTCGTCAATGACGAAGTTGTGGATGCAAAAACTATCAAAAGTGCACAACCTGTAGTTCGATTTGCAGGACAGAATCCCCCACCTAAGACTAACACAGTTGCTCCTCCAAATCAAGGCCGCATCACTTCTCAAGACGAACCTAGACAACATCAACAAAAACCAAATCGAACATACACTCCCTTAGGGGAACCCATCGAAATAGTGTTATGATAGTTGGTTTCTCAAAATCTGGTAACCTTACCCAAAACATCAAATTATGAACCTCAATTCAAACCTTCATGGTGGAGGGATATTGAACATTGCGATTTCCATCAAGGGAAAGGACACAAGACAAGTAATTTTCACAAATTGAAAGATCTTATTTAGGATCTTATTGACCGAGGTGAAATCAAAATCGAAGGACATGACCTAAAGACAACAAACAATGATCATCTCATGTTTAAAAATCCACTTCCATCGCAAGATCAAAGGGGTCCTTCCACTTCAAGGTGAAACACAGATACCACCAATTATATGCAAGTCACGTATAATTACACTGTCAATCACCTATACGATGCCAGTGAACAGATTGCAACTATAACCATAAAAAATCCCAGCTCCACTTGCAATGTTGTTACACGTCGCAGCAAGATTACCATAAAAGCAGCTCCACAAGGAACCCCATCTATCCCAAAGCAGTATAACCTTGTGGACCAGTTAGACAAAACGCCTGCACTAATATCTATCTTAGAGCTATTGCGCCTATCTCCATCCCATAAAACAATCTTGGATCAAGCTCTCCAAGAGGCGTCAGTCCCTGCAAACCTAAATATAGATCAGTTCCAAGCCATGGTGGGAAATCTAAGATCATCACCTTCTCTCACTTTCTTGGAAAGTGACAACTCCTCCTTCCAGCAACCTCATAACACCTCACTCCATATTGAAGGGTTTATCAACCAACATAGGATCAAGTGAGTATTGATCAACAATGGAGCAAGCCTGAATATTTGTACTCTACAATTAGTCACAGCTTTGGGATATGCAATTGAATTAGTGGATCCCCGCAAGAAGATCACAATCAAAGCCTATGATGATGCAGAGCGTTCATCCAAAGGAGTTGTGGTGCTACCAATTTGAGTAGGCCCTGTGGTGAAACACATCATCTGTCAAGTTCTGGACCTTCCTTTGCCATACAATTTATTGTTAAGAAGACCTTGGATACACGCCATGCAAGCCATCCCATCCACCTACCATCAGTGTATCAAGTTCCCGTATAACGGTGTAGAGATCACAATCCTGGGAGATGCAAACCCCTTTGCATATTGTCATAATATCAGTCATCAACCAGAGATTACCATTCCTAACAATAGAGAAGCCATCTCCTCCACATCATACATAAGTCCAACCTCTCTTGCCAGTTCAAACACCGCTATACCTAAATAAGAAAAGCTCAAGATGAAAATAGCAGAGGAAGGTCCCGGGGAATACAATTTGAGCCAACTATTTTGTGTTGGACAAATGCCCACTTCTCCTAGAACACATGGTAAACCTTAACGGTTACTTCAAACACCACTAGACAAGCCAGCATGTACTTTGACGCCATTCATCCTAGGAAAGAGTCAAGAAGAATAAACAAGAGATGAGGACTTAGCAGAATGGATCTATAAAGATCCCATCACCACCGATATTCCGCAAACTAAGCTTCCCACATATCAGTATGGCAAAGGCCTTCTCATTATGCAAAGAATGGGATATGATGGTCAAAGTGCTTTAGGGCATTGTAAGCAAGGAAGACATGAACCGCTACAGTCGGAATTAAAGCCCAAGGATAATACAGGACTAGGCTTTCAAAAGGAGATACTTCCTAAGCTCAAATTCAAAGAAAAACCCAGCCAACCACTATATCAGCCTATTACAAAGAGGTCACCTTTAATTATAAAAGCATCATCAAACGCCATGGCAACTGCCCCATCAAGGCTAAAAATCCCAACAAAACCATCTACAACACCCTTCATCCCACCAATCAAACCAACGATCCCATCAACAACAATAATAACATCAATAGCACCATTAGCAGCAGCAACTGTATTAGAACCCACAGCAGTATCTATGACATCAGTAGTTCCAGTAGAAGCAGCAGAGTCAACACTACCAATACTCCCTGTATCGGATTCATTGATCCCCATAATCCTTCCTGCAGCACCAATCATTTCATCTACAATGGTACATCAGCCAATCACACCTGCAGTACTTAACTCAAAAGACATCCCAGTATGGTATAGTAATCGGATACTAGAAAGTGACTTAGAGACTGACTCACATGAATGGGAATTTGATTCCATCCAGCTTAATACTTCGGATGAGGAAGACACATCACTACCTCCACCCCGCAAAGACATCTCTGTTTACAGAGAAGCACAGATAAAGACCTCTTGGGTTCCTGAGATGGAAACTTCTTCCACAGACCCTACGTCACATCCTATGCCTGATTCTGACAGGGAGAGTACCATCAATGACCTTCACCACAACGTCTTAACCCTCAGTGACACATCTAACAAACTTAACCTAATTGATGAGGTAATGCCCATTATCCATCCTGAACTCATCGAATGGAACCGACCTAATCCCCCATGTCTTGACCTTTTCCAAAGCGATGAGGTGATCATTGACTTTTTGGAACTACGGGATAACATACCAAGCGGGGATCATAAAGTTGGATTCGCCATTGAACTTAATAGCACAACATACTTTGGGGCGGATGCCAAACCTTTCAGCTACAAAAATATAATAATAAAACATGGATCTTCCAGTGAAAACCACATTGTGGCACTGTTTGACCCTACAAAAGTAAAAAGAAAGAGCGTATCCAATGGTGAAAACCTCTCTAAGGCGCCAGAGGATGAAAGGTTTGACATTCTCCCTTCTAGTACATAGCAAGAACGATCAACAATTTTCATTTAGGAAACAAAAGAATACAATTTGGGGACTCTTGAAATGCCTCACCACATACATCTGGCATCTCTTTTAACTCCAGAGGAACAACCTAAGTTTGTAGAGTTCTTCCAGAAGTGTCAGATCAACTTCACATGGTCATATGCGAACATGCCTAGGCTTGATCCTGATTTAGTCATGCATCACCTCACCGTAGCAGAAGGAGCCAAATCTGTCAAGTAGAAACTTCGCAAGACACATCCTCAGATTGCAGTACTAGTCAAAGAAGAACTTAAGAAGCTCCTAGATGTTACTTTTATTCTATACCAATTGATTATGCAGATTGGATATCCAATATTATGCCTGTCGGCAAACCAAATAGGGGCATCCGTATTTGTACTCACTTCAGAGATCTGAACAAAGCATGTCCTAAAGACGACTTCCCCCTACCAAACATCGACATAATAGTGGACCTAACAACAGCACATGCCATGCTTTCACTCATGGATGGCTTTTTAGGATACAATCAGATAAAGATCGCACTAGAGGATCAACATAAGACAGCCTTCACATGTCCATGGGGCACATACTGTTGGAATGTAATGCCTTTCGGTCTCAAGAATGCAGGAGCGACTTATCAATGAGAAATGACCACCATCTTCCATGACATCATGCATACCATAATGGAAGATTATGTTGATGACTTACTCGCAAAATCACTCACAAGAGAAGGTCATCTAGACATATTAGAGAAAATCTTTGACAAACTAGAACAATATCATGTTCGGCTCAACCCAAAGAAATGTGTCTTTGGAGTAACCTCTGGGAAGCTTCTAGGATACATTGTCTCAAGCAAAGGCATTGAAGTCGATCTAGCAAAGGTCAAAGCAATCATGGACATGCCACTTCCAAAGAATATTAGCCAGCTAAGGACACTACAAGGGTGGCTTCAATCTATCCGCAGATTCATTGCAGAATTGGTAGATAAGTGTCACCCGTTTACACACCTGCTACACAAGAACATCCAATTTCAATGGGATACCAGATGCCAGCAAGCATTCTAGATGCTTAAAGATTATCTCATGAATACGCCATTATTGATCCCACCGGATCCGAGTAGACCTTTATTACTCTATATTTCAGCAACTAATACAGCATTAGGTGTACTACTAGCACAACATAATGCAGAAGGGAAAGAGTGTGCTATTTACTACATCTCTCGCACATTGGTTGGCTATGAAATCAATTATACTCCTATTGAGCGAGCTTTCCTAGCAGTAATCTTGGCCGCCACTAAGCTGAGACACTATCTGTTGACACATAAAGTACAGTTAATTGCAAAGATCAATCCAGTCAAATATTTACTAAGCAAAGCAGCATTGACAAGCCGCTTGGCCAAATGGGTAATGATTCTAAGTGAATTTGACATCGAGTATGTGGACCATAAAGCTATCAAAGGTCAAGTTATTGCAGATCAGTTAGCCGATGCACCACTCATAGGCGATCATCCTCTCATTTCCAATTTTCCAGATGAAGAGATATTCATGATCACAATAGCACAACCATGGAAACTATACTTTGATGGTTCATACACTAGGCATGGCTCGGGGACGGGCATTCTATTTATCACGCCTCAAGGTGACAGCATCCCAAAATCTTATAGACTCACATTTCCATGCACCAACAACATAGCAGAGTATGAGGCCTTGATCATAAGACTCGGGCTAGCCATACAATGGAAATTACAAGAACTACAAGTATATGGCGACTCCCAACTAGTCATTCGACAAGAAACTGATGAATATTAGACTAAAGATGACAAACTCGTACCATACAAACAAATGGTGGACAAATTAAAGGCATCATTTACTACTATCACCTTTGAGCAGATACCAAGAGATCAGAATCGAGTTGTTGATGCTATGGCTACCATTGCATCTCTCCTAGATCTTCCATAGAATTCAACACACTACGAGTTCTTGGTAGAATAGCTTTGGATCCCTACTTATGATATCCTCGAATCCGAGATGATATGTCGCCTTATCGGTTCTGAATCCCCATGGTACGGTGAGTTCTATACCTACCTCCGCGATCACACACTTCTTCCAAACCAATCGAATAACCAATGTAAAACCTTCATTCGCCAAACCACTTGATATACCATTATTGTTGAAACCCTATACCAGCGCAGTCTTGATGGTACTCCCCTTCGATGTCTGGAACAGGATGAGATAACAAAGGCCTTGGAAGAGTTACATGAAGGAATTTGTGGAACTCATGCAAGCGGTCTGTCACTAGCAAGAAACTCCTACGCACTGGATACTATTGGCCATCTATGGAAAAAGACTCCTACTACTTTGTCAAAAAGTGCAATAAATGCCAAGTTCATGGAGACCTGATACATGCACCAGCACAGGAATTGCACCCAATCACAACACCATGGCCTTTTTGTCAATGGGGCCTTGACCTTATGGGTAAAATCCATCCATCTTCATCTAACGACCACAAATTTATTATTACTACCACCGAATACTTCACAAAGTGGATCGAAGTTGTTCCACTTACCCAAGTCACCGACAAGCAGATTGCCTCATTCATCCTTAATTACATCATCTGCCGGTATTGTGTACCCATGTCCATCATCACACATAACAGGCTTCCTTTCAAAAATCAAGATGTCCGTGAGCTCTGTGAGAAGTTTCACATCCAACACCGCTTTTCCACTCCCTATTACCCACAAGGCAATGGTCAGGCCGAAGCATCAAACAAGAACATATTAAGAATCCTCAAGAAGACAGTCAATGATGTCGGTCGTGATTGGCACGTTCAATTGAATCCAACATTATGGGCATACCGCACTAGCATTCGAACCCCTACAGGCGCAACTCCCTACTCACTAGTCTATGGCGCATAAGTTATTTTACCTATTGAGGTTGAGATACCATCACTCCGGGTTTCCTTGCACAACCTCATCGATGATGAAGCATACGGAGTATCCTGTCTTCAAGACTTAGAGCTACTTGATGAGAAATGACAAGCTGCATACAATCACCTCAAGGCCTATCAATAGTGCATGAGCAGAAGCTATAATCATCAGGTTAGACCTCGTACATTCGAGGGAGGGGATCTTGTTCTTCAAGAAAATCCTTGTAACCAACCCAACTGAGAACATCAGGGAAAGTTTGAATCAAATTGGCTGGATCCATATGTTATCACTGTTGTATTTGGGTCTGGGGCATATCAGTTGGCTACTTCAAAAGGAGAACCACTAGCAGATCTGATCAATAGCATGCACCTCAAATGGTTTTATACATAAGCTACATAGAGCATCAGGCTCCCATACATACTGGCAAAAACACCAAAAACATTCAGAAAAATGTCCTAAAGAAAATACAAAAACATCAAAATAATAAAGAAAAATCATGCATCCAAATGGTGAACAACCACTCCGGTGGCACCTTGGGTAAGTGCGATGGTAAAAACCTGGCAAACAGGCGCCACTCATAAAGGCTATGGCTCCATTATCTTTCAGGCTTGTTGCAATCATATTCATTTCATACACACATCCATCAGTCCCAAAACCATGGCTTCTTATTGATCTGCAATCCAAGATAGTACTTCATGCGTCTTGCATCCCGCTTTTTCAGAGTCATGCCTCAAAACTGGGGGCAATGCCCTTAACCTATTGATGGAAGTGGATTCTACATTGTTTTGTGATTCACTGAGTTCTACATTCAAAACTATTTCTCAAAATACCAAAAACATTGAAAACAATCATCACAATACCAAAAACATTCAAAACTATCTCACAAAATCCAAAAACATCGGAAAACATCGAAAATCAATCAAAAACATGACAACACCCTTGTACATACGTTTTTCAAAGAAAATACCAAACAAACATTATGAAATACTCCAATGATGACCACCTATCAAATCGACCAAACAATCAACATCAACACTCAAACTGTCTTCAATAAGGATGCATCCTTCCTTACCAAAACAAAGACAAAATGACATTTTCTTTGACAAAATTTTTTTGTTTAAGCTATCAAATACTTGGTTGATTTGTGGGTTATTTATTCATATCAGGCTCCTACAGCATTGTTTGTGTATCTTCTGCACATTATTCCAATGAAGTACTGGGGTATGTCCTGATGGTGTCTACGTGGGAAGTTCACTAAGCTACGTGATCATAGGCAAAATACAGTCATAGATCACTACGGCTTGCTAACTACAGCGTATACCTCGACCATATGAGCATGAACCATTACCAAGGATCCATATTCTTTATTCTTTACATACGTTGTTTGCTTACAGGTACAATCCTCTTTCTTTGGTTCCTCCTACCTCATCCAAACTGGATAAAGGTTTTTATCTCTTATTATAGTATGAACTTGTCTCAGGATATGATCACCCCAAGATCAAGGAGGACGATCCAAGTCATGCATGAAAGGAGATGATCCTTGTCTGTTCTGCAAGCAATACTCAGGTCAACTTGACCCATTATATCAAGTTGTTTATATTAACTTGCTATATCAAAATCCATGTAAGGAATACTCAGGTCATCTTGAATCATTATATCAAGTTGCTGGTATTTTCTTACAACATTTTAAAGCTCGATGATGAAAAATAAAGCACTATGGATCGTCATTTCATCTCATCTATTTATAATGCATTCCGTTTCATATCGTCCATCGATTTACTCATTCATTTACATGATTTTGCATGCAAGTGTGAACAAAGTTAAATATGAGCAGTTATGCAAAAATTGAGCTGGTTTTGGATACAATCACGACAGAGTACTCTGATACATCATCAAGTGCATCATGCAAAGTCTAAAACAACCTTGCATTAATCTATCATCATCCCATCATCATTTCATTACATTTTAGTTGCATTTGCATTATTCTTTAGCCATTCATTAGCGTACATTTAATATCATTTAGTTGCACTTACCACATATAGTTCACTCTCATTTACTTGCATTAGTATCATTATATCATTTCATTATTACACTCGTGACATTTAGATTCACTTACACAAATAATTGTCCTTATTTGCATTTCCTACCATGATTACTCATTACTATACATTCATTTAAAACATCAGTTAGTGATCATCATTTATCATCATTTCCACACTTATGTATCATACATTTGTTTAGGTTTTCATAGTTGCATACATTCATTTATCTATTCATTAGTTAAAGTGCATTCATTCATCCATTTTATCTCACTTAGGATTCATTAGATTGCATTCATTATCCCTCTTAATTGCATTAAGGTGCAGTTATTCATTAAACATGAGTTGCATTATAATCACATTATCATTTTACTTCCTCGTATTTTGACATTTAGAAATCATCATTTAAACATTTGTACTTTACATTTTGTTTATCCACATATACACTCATTTTTAAACCATCTAGATGCATATCCATAAATAAATCATTCATTCAAAGCATTACATTAACATCATTGCATATCATTATCTCATCATTGTGTTAATATAAAGTACAAACTACTATCTATACCATCACAAATCATCATTTTCTTATGCATACATAAACATCATGGCATTGCATACATCTAGCATTCTATCCCAAAACATCAAAGGCACACATATATCAACCTGCATCCATATGTTAGCATCCAACATCATACAACATGCATATAGACATCATGTAAGAATAAATCATCGTAAAACATTCATATAGGAATCATCTCATAAACCCATACATATAGCAGAGAACAAGTAGCCATCTAAGTATAAATCATGAAATCGCCATCTAAGCATAAACTCCATACATATCAAAATACATATCATCGCAAAATATGGGATCTCCTCATATATATCATCTCATGTATCAAAGTACAATGAAGTCTACAAAATCGGCTACCAAAAGCCATCCAAGACATAGTCCAAAATGACAATATAAATACATGCATGCAAAATGCTCTCTTAGATGCCACTCTAACCAGATGTTGCACCACCATCACCACCTGCTCCCCCACTAGTGCCTGCACCACCCAATCTATCTCTCTGTGGAGGACCCATCAAACCCCCACTAGCTCCTGCATCGCCTGACCTATCTCTCCGTAAAGGACCCATCACACCCCCACTGCTCTACATCCTCTGAGATCACTCTGATCTGGACTGCCGCATCTGTGAATAGCTTAGTGCTCGCTAAGTAGATGGTACCACCTGCTCATATAACCCACGCCAATACTCTATCTCAGCCTGTGCTCGTCGGATCTCCCTCATCACCTCCCCAGTAGGACCCTGTGCTCCTACTCCAACCTGGATTCTCTCCTGCAGCTCTGCTAATCTCTCCACCGCATCATCCCTCTCCCACAACACCATAGTAAGCTCTGACTCTCATGCAAATAGCTGCACATCTCTAGCTGCAACCTCTACCTCCATACACTTGTGTCTCGGCTGTTGTAAGTCGAGTCTACAAATGTAATATCATATGATCCCAAAGATCTCCAGTGGCTCCACCCCTGTCTCCATAGGTGCCTCGCCTGTAGCTCCCTCTCTAGTGGCTCCCTCCCCTATATCCATTAGTACCTCCCTCTCTCCCATACCTCTGCCACCCAATCTAACTCCTCCCCACATCAAAGGTCCCTATGATATCCGCAATGGCAAACCGCCTCTCCCTCTCCACTGAACTCGACCACCACCGCCACCTCCACCTCCCAATCCACCACCATCCCCTCTCCCTCATCCATTTACTATAGGTCCTCGACCTCCTCTCCTCCTTTGTCTCTATCCCCTATCCTCCTCAAAATCTAGAATCGACTCTGCTGGATCTGATATTCGAGGAATCGGATGAGCCGCCATATACTACATATACTCCTCTGACACCCCTGCATCTACTATCCTCAGTCGTATATCCCATGGTCTCGCCTATAGCATCTAAAACTCTGTTAAAGCATGATCATAAGGTAGTACTGGACCCCATGCGTACCTCTCTCGAACCACCTTCACATACTCTCCTGATCCCCTAGGCAATCCCTGCCACCGTCCAAACTGTCTCAAAACTTTGTCAGGCAACTGTCTCTTCACATGGTAGGTTGTCAGCCCAATAAGGAATCGGGTCATGAGCACATACGGTAATGCCTCCGCATCATCCTCCCCGGGCTCACACTCAATATATGGTCTCCAGATCACTGCATCCATATCATCCAGTGCCCGCCGCCACCACTCTAACTTCCCCAGGTGGGGCTGACTCATCATACTACTATACATATATACATATGGCTGGTTGACTACTTGAAATCTCAGACTAACTGGTCAGGTAACTGGTAGGTCCTCCCATGCCCAAATATGCAGCAGCGTGACTCCCACTGCTAATGAGCCCCTCCCTTAGTAGACTACCTCATGCAATTCCTGATATAAGTGTGCTAGCACGCACGGTCCCCATGTAAATTGGGTCCCCTCTGTCATCATCTGCTCAATCACCTACCCCCAACCAACAACAAATCCATGTGATCAATGATCTGGGCACAGTAGTCCCCCCACAATCCCTAATAACACTGCTGGAAGCGGCTCATACAACACAGCTATGTCCTCTCAAGCTATCAATCCATCATCAATATAGACATCGTCCTCAAAAAATCTCTGCACCGCTAGGGTCCCCCACGCTCGATCATAGCTCACCAGCTCACCTCGAATGGGAATATGCAGGATGTGCCATACATCCTCCAGTGTAACAGTCATCTCCCCCTGCGCCAAGTGAAACGTGCATGTCTCACTATGCCAGCGCTCTACCAATGCTGTCATCAAACCGTGATTCATTTGAATCACGAGCATGTACATCATATCATACAGGCTAGTCACTGCAATATAATCCACCTCAGCCTTTGTCAACCAATCGCACAGCCTTTGTGTGGCGGGATGTCTCTCACGCAACTGTAAGATGCGAAGATCCTCCTACACAAATGCATAAACCATCATCATTAGTTGTTTTGTTTCAAACTTTCTTAAGTTTAAACCTAGACTATCAATAGATACTTTGATCAAGTATCTTCGGGTCTCAACAGATAAGCAATCATGGCACACCTAGACTTCAATAGGCATTTATCCTAAATGACCTAAGTCTCATCAGGGTTGCTATGGTTCAAAACAACTTTCACTTCATCTCTCCATCCATACATCATTGGCATCAGGAGATTTTTTTGTTGACACAAACTGGGGCATCTATTTTCCTGCACAAAAGTGCTATCTTGCAAACAAAAGCGTTATCTCCTAACAATAGTGTCACTACCCTAACAAAAGTGCTTAATCAACTATGCAAAAGTGCTCAAACCACAAAAGCACTACATTAGCTATGCAATAGCGCTACTTAACAACAATAGCACTCAATCAACTACTCCATCGCGCTAAACAAATAATAACGCTCAAACAGGTATACAATAGCACTAATTTTCACTGAAGCGCTAAAATGACTACACAATAGCGCCATTACGGCACAGTGGTGCTAATTCAATTGACAAAAGTGCCAAAACAGAGTTCTAGCGCTATTGTCTCGACTCAACTTGGACCTAGCTAAAAACACACCAAAAATGCATAAAATTCAAAAATTCAAATTCACATACCACTGGTCTGTAGTCATCTGGCTGCTGGAATCGACAGACTCGCTCTAATCGGTGCTCTGCTATGGGAACCGGCATCCTGACTGCTCTTTGCTCTTCCAGAAAGTCACTATCAGAGCTAAAATTTCACTATGGTCGCGGATACAAATGAGCCTATTTTCACCCCTTTCTCCCCATTTAAACCCTTCGTTGTACCCCTAATTTTTCTCCGCTCACTGTTGTGGTCCCCGTGAACTTCCCGAGCCTCCCATTTCTCCATTTTATCTCTGATTTCTTCTATTTTTCACCAGCATTGCTAAATTCTTCTCTTCTATCACCCTGCCAATTTTCATTCTTTTTCGAGACATTGCCCGATTTTTTGAAATTTTTTGGCTCATATCTCGAGAGGGCATACCACCCATTAAATTAACATTTTATGGGGCATTTCTTCACACCTATTTTTCTTTCTTTGAAATGACGCGATAAAACGCACCGTCTCAAAGAGGGGTAAATATAGTCACATAAATCTGTCCATTTTAATTAAATGAATATTTGCTATTTATTTGATTAAAAACCCACTAGTCATCAGTTAATTAAATTAATATTTAATTAATTCATCTTCAAACATTCTCCTATTAATTAAATAAATTATTCAATTTATTTTAATTAATTCATTCAACCAAATTCACAAATCAATTAAATGAATAAATCATATTTATTTCATTTAATCCCCTTTTCCTCTTTTAAATAAATTAAATAGAACATTTATTTAAATCATTTATCCCCCCACTTGCATTTTCCTACAAATGCAATTTGCACACATTTATTGAAATAAATTAATTTTATTTTAATTAAAAATCCTATTTTTTTCCTCACCCACCAAATCCACTCGCACTCCTAAACCCCCTTCTAGATTCTTCTAACCCCTTCCTAATTAACCTAATCCATCCCCTTATTATTGTCATATTCCTAAGCAACTTGGAGTCACTTCTCAAAGACTTCAAAGTCTTTGAAAAGCATTTAATGCTTTGTGTGTTCAACAATCTAACCTCTAAAAGTCTTCCAAACCACTTATGGCTCTTACATGACCATTAATGACTCTTACATAGCCATTTATGGTTAATTCAACTTGCGCTCATGTGTCTCCTCAAGCATTTATTGCTTTGACCATGGTTATCCCTTTTTCCTTTGCACAATAGTTTATCCATTGGATAAAAGCTTTATTCTTTGAATAAATAATTTATTCATTCAACCTAACCTTGACCTTAACTCCCAAGTTAACTCTCAGGTCATGTCAAGCATTTAATGCTTATTCCCTCTCCTCTCAACCTATCTCACATTGACACTTGTCATCCTGGGATTGGGTTGAAAGCCATCACATGGATTGAATATCATTCAATCCTGACCCTTATTGAGATTACTCAATCTCAACCATCTATTGCTCTATTTTTCCTATAAATAGAGCTCATTTCTTCATAATCCAGATCCTCAAAACTTGTATGCATCATATTATAGAGAATTTTAGAGAGCATTTAGCATAAATCACTAATATCTTGTTATTTTGGCCTAAAATAAATCATTTTAGCATCATAGCATTTAATATTAGCTTTTATTCACATTTGTATAGCATTTGGAGTAATCATCTACAATCTTGAACCTCCATAAACATCCATAGTGCAAAAAGTTGTTGAGAGTTGCACTAGTTTGGAACTTGGAGAGGAGAGGAACAAAGGAGAAGGAGTTAAGAACATGTTAGAAGGCATTTGGAGATGGCTTGTGATATTTGTTTCTATGGTTAAATCTTCTAGCATGTTTTTAGTGTCTCTTTTGATATGCCTGTTTAGGATAATCTTTTGTTGCTAACACTAATGTTTGTTTCTTTTGCTCTTGTGTGTGTACATACATGCTCATCATTTATATTGGTATTAATTAGATTATGTAGTAACTTGCATGTATATCTTATTTTACTCTTGTAGGGCACAAGTAGCATGAGTGTGGGGTTGTGTGATTCAAGATTTGGTAGTGCAGTTGGAGATAAGGGAAAGGTAATTGAATGCAAATATGATTGAATGAATAGTTTAAATAACATAATGATTATACACGTCTAGACATAGATGAATAGTTCATTTTTATGTTCTTTTCAAATGTGAGTTATATAATATAACTAATCTTAATCGTAGTTTGTTTTTTCTTATGCAGGATCCTTCATAGCTGAGTTGTACGGCAAAGAGGATCGATTTTGTTGATCCATCGATAGCTTAGGATGTTATAGATAGTTTTGGGATGCCTACATGTCTAATTGGCATGTTTATTTTGTATTGTAATACCCTAAAAATGGTCACCTAAACCATGGACCCCTAATCTCAACAACATCATCAAGGTCCTAACCAAAGGCAATTAAATCAACTTTGAGCACACAATTAATTAATTCTTCAATCATTAAATATGACATGGCAAGTGAATTATTCTATATTAATTAAATCATTCCAAGAAAATCATTTTAATCAATTATCCTATTTAATTTATTATATATCCTAGCATATTTAATTAATTAATTAATTTGTCATTAATCATAAAAAGCAATTAATTTATTACAAAAGAGGAATCAATATGCAAAGCAAGAGTTAAATTGAAAATAAAATAAAAGAATTGAATTGAAAGAAAAATCAAACTTGAGATATTATTTCTTCTTCTAAATTGAGAACTTGAAATCAGAAAAGCAATTAAATGAATTTAATCATTCTCTAAAATTGGAACTCAAAGCTTTTGAGAAAAGAAATTCAGTTGCATTGAAAAGAGTTTTTTCTTGAATAAATCAAAGAAATATGCATGGAATTACCTATTTTCATCTCAAGTGCGTGGAATTAATTGCATTATATCTCTAATGCAAACTCAAACTTATAATATGAATGCATTTCAATCAAACTATAATTGGAATCTATCTCAAGGTTAACTGAATCTGATTTCTCAATTATTTCAATTATTCAAAATTATGTTTTTTCTTGAATAATCTCAACGCTCATTGCTAATTGATCTTGACCATTGGTCTCTCTTGTGATTCTCTATAAATTCAACCTTCATCTCTCATTCAAAACACCCTGGATATTTATTATTATTATGCAGTTTTTGCTCTGGAGTCATTGAAGATATTGTGCTTTCTTTGAGGTTATTGCATCTTAGCTTTTTTTTTTGCATATTTAGTTCAATTATGATTGCTTGAATTCATATAGCTTACTATTCATCCATCTAGCATAATCTTCCATCCATTTAGCTTAATATCATGCTCATATAGATTAAATCCTTCATCTTGGTGTAGTCTAGTCATTGGTATTGCTTATACAAATCTGAGAGCAAGTCTATACTCACATCTTTTATAAGGCAATTGGTCGATTTGTGATGGTTTTATTATTCATGCTTATATCTGTCTAACCATACATGTAATGACTTAATTGAAGTGTTGTGTCTTATAACTTGCAGATACTTATTCCACTTTTCACACACACATGTATATGGACATACATTCACGTATATAGACATATATTTTGTTTGAGATGGCATTTATGCCATATTTGTGTATGGACATACACTTGTAATCATTTGAAATTTTCATATATACAGAAGTTGATATTTGATCATATAAATTGTTGCTCATGTGTGCATGGTGTTATCATGGAAAAAATTAATCTTCAATCCAATAATTAAAAATGGCTAATAATGGTTATTTAATGAACAATAAAATTCATTTCATTTCATCATAAGTGTTGTTTGTATAATGAACAATAGAATTCATTTCATTTCATCGTAAGTGTTGTTTGTATAATGAACAATACAATTCATTTAATGAACAATACAATACAATTCATTTAATGAACAATATAATTCATTTAATGAAAAATACAATACAATTAATTTAATGAATAATAAAATTTATTATTACCCTATTAATTCTCCTATTTCCCCTCCCCACTTGGTTGAACACTCGGGGTCATACCCTACCGACGTCGTCCCTTGAGCACCCTAAGTGCTAAAAATTGTCAAACTTTGACAGGCCCTAACTCAGAATTTGTGGCACCTGCAAACGATCTGTTTTAACCTATGGGGCCACGAGAGGGGTCCCTAAAAAATCCTATCTCAATTTTTCATGTTTCCCTATGGTTTTATTAGGGTAGCATTTTTTAGTTGGTGAAAAAATCGTCAATCTCATTCAATCGAATGTTGTCGCGTGGCCAATTTATCGTTTTGCTCATCATGATAATGAATCGTCAATTTTGACATGTCTAGTTAGGCATTATTACCCTATGTATTCTCCTATTCCCCCCCCCAACCACTCGGTTGAACGCTCGGGGTCATACCCTATCGACGTCATCCCTTGAGAACCCTAAGTGCTAAAAATTGTCAAACTTTGATGGGCCCTAACTCGGAATCGGTGGCACCTGCAAATAATCCATTTGAACATATGGGGCCATGAGAGGGGTCCATACGAAATCCTATCTTGGTTTTTTAATTTTCCCTATAGTTTTATTAGGGCAACATTTTTTTTCAGTTGGCAAAAAAATCGTCAGTCTCATTCAATCGAATATTGTCGCGTGGCCAATTTCTCGTTCTGCTCATCGTGCTAACTAACCGTCGGTTACGACATGTCCAGTTAAGAATTATTAACCTATGCATGAACCTATTTTTCCTTCCCCACTTGGTTGAATGCTCAGAGTCATACCCTACCGACATCATCCCTTGAGCACCATAAGTGCTAAAATTGTCAAACTTTGACGGGCCCTAACTCAAAATCCATGGCACCTGTGAATGATCTGTTTGAACCTATGAGGCCACAAGAGGGGTCCCTACAAGATAATATCTCAGTTTTTCAAGTTTACCTATGGTTTTATTAGGGAAGCATTTTTTTAGTTGGCAAAAAAATCGTTAGTCTCATTCAATCGAATGTTGTCATGTGGCCAATTTATCGTTCTGCTCGTCGTGATAATGAACCATCAGTTTTGACATGTCCAATTAGGATTTATTACCCTATGGATGCTCCTATTTCTCCCCCCCCCTCCCACTTGGTTGAACGCTCAAGGTCGTACCCTACCGGTGTCGTCCCTTGAGAACCCTAAGTGCTAAAAATTGTCAAAATTTGACGGGCCCTAACTCAGAATCTATGGCACCTATGAATGATCCGTTTGAACTTACGGGGCCACAAGAGGGGTTCCTACAAAAGACTATCTCATTTTTTCAATTTTCCTTACGGTTTTATTAGGGCATCATTTTCTCAATTGGCAAAAAATTCGTCAGTCTCATTCAATGAAAAAAAATAGATAAACAAGAATTACACTGTAGACACATAATGATAATCAATATTTCCATGTATTGTATACACATAATTACCATTACACTTTCATGTGACATCCATGAACGAATATGAAAACATGATTTTTCATCATTATCAATACAACTACACCAATGTACTCGTGTACAAATACATTGTATATCATCAATATAACTAAACCAGTTTGCTCATGGACATTGTATATCATCATAACAAAGTTACATCAATTCACATCCATATACAAATACAACATCCCACTTCATCTGCATCAGACATCCTCATGTCCTAAGAGAAAAGCTTATGTACAATACTGCCTGCATATAAATCAAGACCAAAATGAGTAACCTTTTTATGTGGAATGAATGTGCTACAAGAAACAAATTATAACACTTAATACAAGTTATTTTGTCAATTTATAAATAGATAATTTGAAACATTTTTAAGACATACCAGACTGTATAATTATGAAACTTACCAGTTTCTCTACAAAGTCTACAAGAATAACTTTGAAGAAAGACACATGTTGATTAAAGCCCTTCTCACTACATTTCTCTGCATGGTTGAAGATGATGGTAGATATTGCCATTTCTAAATGGAAATACATCCCTCGACTTAGTGTTTATGCACAAAATTTAATCTCATCAATGCACAAAGGAATATGTACCATCACCAAGAGTAAACTAGTCAACGACGAATGATCTACCATGAACTTGTATTTTTAAGAATTGTTAGTCTACACATAAAATGCATGCATGAACATAAAGGCTTTATGATAATCACTTCAACTGAAATGCATGATAATAAATGAAAAGGTGGGATTATATACCATAAAAATATGTCCCTTCGATTTATATCAAGAGAACCCACTATGTTGACGCAAAAATCATAATGCGATAGTGTTGTATATCATCAAAAAGACCTACATGAGCATAAAGGTTTTGCGATAATTATATCATCAAAAATTGTCAAATAGTGTTGTCTAATAACAAAAATTGTAAAGCTCATCAAATACATGATAATAAGTCGTGTTGCAAAAATACGTCCCTTCAAATTATATCAAGTGTACCTGCTATGTGCATGCAAAAACTGTGTTGCCAAAAAAAAAGGTTCATCAATAGACCTGCATTTTGAACACATCCTTAATATACACGTAACAAACTTGAACATTAAGGTTTTATGATCATTATCTGAAATGAAATGCATGATAAAAAAATAAGGCACCATTAAAGACCTACTACTCAAGTATGCCTGAAGGATCATCTCTTTGCTTAAGAGTATCCAGCATTGCTTCATGATCAGCAGTAGTCACTGTCCATAGGTCTTTGGTCTTCGGTTTTGCTTGATGCTTCAACAACTTGACATTTGTAACTATAATAAGGTGTGAATACATGAGAATGGTTTTGTGTCTCTCATAGTCTTGAAATGCAGGTATGCCATTCTTTCTAATCATGTATGTTCACAACCAAGTTCCCACAACAACAATTAAACCTGTAGGATATGTGAACCCATCATCATCTGTCACTGGTTGTGTTAGCTTCTATTTTCCCTGTACACATCATGCCAACCAAAATTATGATCTCTCTTGTGGTGCAACAACTGCAAAAACATGTCCTGGTTGTACAAGATCTGATAGACGGTCATACTCAAGTGAACTTTCAATGTCATCATTTGACAAGGATATTATTTGAGATAAAGGAGTTAGATATTGGGCAACCCATGTATCAACCCACTCATTTGACTCGCACTGATGCCAATCACACTGAACACAACTTTGATAAAACAAAGCCAACTCTCGTGTCCAAATGGTCTGTGTACTTGCATCTGAGCTGAGAAATGAATGCATCTTTGAAGAATCTTTAATTGTTTGACAATACAATCTGTATCCCATCGTGCCCTCCTCAACCAACCAAAAGAATCTAGTGACTGTTGAATCAAGAGTACCTCCATGTGACAATGTTGAACTACACCAATCAAAAATAGAATGTGCATCAGAGAAATTTGCACCTAAAATCCTCAATTTCTCCTTAACTAGAGCTCTCTTCAAACATGCACCTGCTCCATCATGCTCCCCCTTCCCATGCCCTGCCTCAAAAAAACATCAAATAGGAGGTATACACCTCTCTACATGCATTCTACTCAACCAAATAAAACATATGGGTATCCTTGAATTGACCTGTACAGTTATATAACCATATGATATGTCGATCAATTGTAATATCTTTCTCATGCAAGAATTCAAAAAATTTATCGAAAGAATGTTGCACATACTCGAAGGAGTGTGATCTATCATCACTCATATAAAAATGATACTCCCTGATTATCTTCCTGTCCTCTTCTGTACTATTAGGATCATGTCTATATGTAATGTGAACAAAATAAGCAATCTGGATTGAATTGTAGTACTGAGACTGTACCTCATTTTGTGGTTGCAATGTATAGTTCTTTGCAAAATCAACCACTAATATAATAGTGCCAATCGGGAAAGAGTTCTTACACATCCTGAACTATTGATCCAATCACTAAGACCTATGGGTGTGCCTTGCATATTTTTAGAAAATATTTTGCTTAAAATCCAAAATAAAATCAGCAACACTCACTTCTCTTGAGGCTAATTCACATCTAGAACCTTCACCTCCACTCTTCAAAGTATATTTCATTGTCTCATATCTTTTTTTCTCAACATAATTCTTTCCAAACTCGTGTTCACTGCCCTCGTGAAAACATGAAACAAACTTTGACAACTCACCACATTGTGAGAACTTCTCATTCAAACAATCATTTCTATAGAAATAATAGCCATCATCTCTAGGGCATAAAAATAGATCTTGCAAGTCTCTTGATGATCTCGAAAATAGCATTGCACTACACTGCTGCAACATCTTATTAGTATGCATCATAGAAGGAATATGGCATAAAAGTTCATGGTACATTGAAAACTCCACATGGTACTTGCAATAACAACTATTACGAATCTTAAGAGGTACACAATAAAATGGATTCAAAGATTCAAAGGCCCTTTGTGATATTTGCAAAGTTGGATGTACTTCACAAAAAAAATTGTACAACATTATTTGGCTTGATTCCAAGAAGTGTTTGGGATGCGGTGTGCAGTCTCGGTTGCAGATTCTTAATTTCAAAATGTCCTTTACATTGGGTGATACTTTAAAATTAGAGTGCCAAAATTATTGAATCTCCTCCTTCACATTGTCAGTCAACTTTCTATGAACACGTGGAAGCCTCCCACCAAAAGCCCATGTATCATTTTGAAGTGAATCGTCAAGTCTTTGTCTTTGTGCAAGTGCTCTATCCAAATTTTTATAGTTTATGTTCAAATCAACACAAGTTTGTCTCATTTTATGAGCCTTCCTCAATTGATGGCTCACTAAGGAGGTTTTAATCACTCTTTGAGTGACTCTCTTATCTCTTTCCTTGGTATTCGTTCCAATAGAATTGAGAGCATCAAATAGATTTTGGCAATAATAGAATTTATCTCCATCTTCTTGTTCACACGAATGTTCAATTTGTTTAGCAATGGTCTCATCTTTATCATCTTTAGCAATTGAACAAAGAGTTGGCATTGCTCGGTCAATGTCTTATTGCTCAAATTTTGGTCGAAAATTTGTGTAGCCCACAATCGAACGGTTCTTGTTGACCTCTTGCCTTCAAGATTCACAATAATGTTCTCATCAATTTCAAGTAACCATTTTAGGGTTATTGAAGGTCTTGGATTTGGAATTTGTCTTTCATCCATGAGATGGTTTTCATTTCTGAAGTAATTAGGTGTTACATATTGTTCACTTGGTTGAGAAATTCCACCTTCAATGTCAAATTTTTCCACATTTTCACCTCCAATGTCAAAATTTTCCACATGTTCACCTCCTATGTCAAAATTTTCTGCATTTTCACCTCCAATGTCAAAAAATTCATTTTTACACCAAAATTATGGACACCTTCATTGTCAACTCCCAAATTTTCACTTTCCATTCTCATGTCATGTTGAGGATTTTCATTATCACTTTCAACATTTTCAAAATGTTCAAAATTTTCACTTTCAAAATCTACATTTTCATTTTCAATAACTTGTTCAACATTTTCAAATTCAATTTCCTATTCACTTGAAGTAACATTAGCAATATTTAACATACCTTGTCTTCTCCTCCTATGACCTTCTCTATCTCTTTCTCTATACACTTCAATTTGGTCATTTGAAAGTTTTCTTTTGCATTTAGACTTCCGACGACTACTACTCCCCATTTACCTCCACAAAGATACTCCTAAATGATTGACAATGTAAGATTTGACTTTAAGAATATCTCAAAAGAACAAATTTGTCCCAACTTGTCTAAAAACCCGTGATTGTTGATAGAAAATAGAATGTGAAGAATGTGGGCCGTTGGAATCCACAAAATGGCCCACAAGGCTCTTTTTTATTTACAAAAATCGGATATTGGATTATATCGGCTATCCAATTTTAATGTATAAATTTGTGGTCCCAAAAATTATTCCCGTTGCCACCTTTTTTTTACTCTTGCCACATTAATGGCAGTGGCAGAAATCAGATATTCGATATCCAATTTCAGTACTCATATTTTAGAGAGAGAGAGAGAGAGTGGAGAGAGAGATATTAGGGGAGAGAGGGGGGAGGGGGAGAGAGATTAGGGGAGAGGAAGAGAGAGAGAGAGAGAGAGAGAGAAAGAGAGAGAGAGATTAGGGGAAAGGGGGAGAGAGAGGGATTAGGGGAGAGGGGGAGAGAGAGAGAGATTATGGTGTCTTAAGGGGTCGTAGGAAACAATATGACCCCTTAGGACACCATAGGACCCATAACGACCCAATCTGGCATCATAAGGGATCATATGTTGTCCTTAGGGGTCATATGGTGTCCCATGACCCCTTAAGACACCATATGACCCCTAACAACACCATATAGAGTCGTAAAGGGTCATATTGTGTCCTAAGAGGTCATATAGTGTCTTAAAGGGGTCATATGACACAATATGACCCCTTAGGACACAATATGACCCATAACAACACAATTTGGTGTCGTAAGGAGTCATATGGTGTCCTAAGGAGTCGTAGGACACAATATGATCTCTTAAGACACTATAGGACCCATAATGACCCAATATGGTGTCATAAGGGGTCATATGTTGTCCTAAGGAGTCGTAGGACACAATATGATCTCTTAAGACACTATAGGACCCATAACGACCCAATATGGTGTCATAAGGGGTCATATGTTTTCCTTAGGGGTCATATGGTCCTACGACCCCTTAGGATACCATATGACCCCTAACAACACCATATGGTGTCATAAGGTGTCATATGACCCATAACGATATCATATAGAGTCATAAAGGGTCATATTGTGTCCTAAGGGGTCATATGGTGTCTTAAAGGGGTCATGTGATACAATATGACCCCTTAGGACACAATATGACCCATAACGACACAATTTGGTGTCTTAAGGGGTTATATGGTGTCCTAAGGGTTTGTATGACATGATATGATCCCTTAGGACACCATATGACCCCTAACGACATCATATGGTGTCATAAGGGGTCATATGACCCATAACGACACCATATAGAGTCGTAAAGGGTCATATTGTGTCCTAAGGGATCATATGGTGTCTTAAAGGGGTCATATGATACAATATGACACCTTAGGACACAATATGACCCATAATGACACAATTTGGTGTCTTAAGGGGTTATATGGTATCATAAGGGGTTATAGGACACAATATGACCCCTTAGGACACCATAGGACCCATAATGACCCAATATGGTGTCATAAGAGGTCATATGGTGTCCCATGACCCCTTAGGACACCATATGACCCCTAGTGACACCATATGGTGTCATAAGGGGTTATATGATCCATAACGATGTCGTATAGAGTCGTATGACACAATATGACCCCTTACGACACAATATGACCCATAACGACACAATTTGGTGTCGTAAGGGGTCATATGGTGTCCTAAGGGGTTGTAGGACACAATATGACCCCTTAGGAAACCATAGGATTCATAACAACCCAATATGGTGTCATAAGGGGTCATATGTTATCCTTAGGGGTCGTATGGTATCCCATGACCCATTAGGATGCCATATGACCTCTAACATCACCATATGGTGTCATAAGAGGTCATAGTGTGTCATAAGGTGGAAAGATGAACCATTATTACAATATAAAAAATAGTGCCAATATTGCTTACAAAAATTTGACACCTAAGGGGTCATATGGTGTCCTAATGGGTCATAGGACACAATATGACCCTCTCCCCCTCCCCCCCTCTCCCACTCCCCCCTCTCCCATAATCTCTCTCTCCCTTCCCCCCTCTCTCTCTCCCTTTCCCCTCCCTCTCTCTCTCCCCCTCCCCCCTCTCTCTCTCTCTCTCCTAATATTTTTATCTCTCTCTCCCCCACTTCCCCCTCTCCCTCTCCCTAATATCATATACTAATTTATTAATAAATTAATATATTGTATACTAATATATTATATATTCATAAATAATAGATTAATTAGGTGCAAATTTAGTTATTGAATTTACTTATTAAAATCGAATATCTGATTGTATCGGATATCCGATTATATCAGATATCCGATTGTACCAGATATCCGATTTTTGTTGTACAAATTTCAAATTTCAAATTTTGGCTTGGGAATGCTTTGGGATTTGGCTTGGAAGTGACAAGCCTAGAAAGTCAACTAGAAAAATGTGTTTTTCAGTATTCCTTGATTTTTGAGACTTTACACGGGTGGCTGACAACTTTTTTTATAGCCAAAATTGATAAAATGAAAAGGGTTTTTTAAGGACGTTCTCAGCTTTCCAACAATATGATGCTTGTCTTATTTCAACTTTAATAAATAATTATTATTTGTTTTCTAATTGAATTCTGACAAAAGTCCTGATTGATAGACTGATTGAAAAACACTCATATCTTTCAAACGGTATAACATTTTTTGAATTCGAAACATGCGTCGCATCCTATGCTTCATCTACTATGGGGAAAATTTTTATAAAAAAAAAAAAATCATAAGGTTTTGACCAAGTTAAGGTGGTCAGATGTAGGAGTTTCTGAATTTCTAAAAAGCTATAGTAAAAAATTCATAAATAATTATTTACTTTATAAAAAAATATGTGTCACATCTGGACATTATTCTAATACTTATATTATAAATATTATAAAAAATAATTATGATTTGATTATGATTAGGGTGGTCATACATACACCTACTTCTTATCTTTTTCCTGAAATTTTAGTACCATTGCATTGAAATTTGAAATTTTCATCAAATAGGATTTTTTTTTTTTCAAAAAAAAACTAGTAGCTTAGAAAATAAATTCAATTTTATATAGATTCTCTTCTTGCATATTTTAAAAATAATTTTCACAACTTATTCAAATTTTCATGTCAAGCTGCATAACTTTGATTTTCTGAAATTTCATTGCCACTTAAGGGCCTATTTTGGCACACCATGATCTTGCACATACCCATGTATACTATCTTATATCAATTGCTCCTGATAAGGCATGTGCAATCACTTTAACGTGGGGGCATACACTCCACTCAATGTTTCTCTCTTTTCATATCTCGATACTCAAGTTACTTACCGAACTCAATCTTTTGCTTTATAATTTTGGTATTTTTCTTTTCATGACTCATAGTAAGTGAACCTTACTGGGCTTGCAGTCATGGTTCTCTTTCTCTTTTCTATGATGTCCCTTTTATCTCTATATTTAATTCATAAGATACCTAAAGTCCATTGGGGGCATGGTGTGCCTTGCCTCCTTAGCATCTTGATGAAAGCCTTTCAATGCGAACCTTTGTAATTTACTGAGAGTATGCTTAGTCTCATACTCCTACTAAAGTGGGGGCTAAATGTAGCATCCTAAATTATATTCCCTTACAATTTCAACTACATTTGAGCCATCACATTGGTTTCCACACTCCAAGGCCTGAATAGGGCCTGATTGTGCTCTTGCTTTGCATATTTAGTACCATTTTCACTATATACTTCATCCTGCGCTTAAAATTTGGAGTTTGATTGGGCAAGAGCAGGGCACCACACTCTAGTCCTCTCTCAGGACCAAGGCACCACATCACGCCTTGGTCCTCCCAATTAATTAGGGCCCAAATTTGGGCCCCTTAACAGTCTTAAAATATGAACAGAAAACCCATCTTTATGTCATCTCATGTCAAAAAAATAGTTTCTTTTTCAATAGAAAGAGGTCTACCCCTCTCATTTGGTCATCCACACACATGAAATTCAATTCCACATCAAGCATTCAAGTTCAAGCAAGCAAGAAATCAGTCTTCCTTCAAGCATTAGAGTAGTGATAGAGTCAAGATTCAAGCATTGGACTTGACATTCATGTTCTATGTTATTGGAGACTTCATGAAACCCTAATTTTGTGTGGAGACGAACAAAACTTCACATTTATGTTTTTAGTCATTATTTAGCATCTCCCTCAAAAGGAGAACATTTCCTTTAATGCAATTTGTATGCCAAAAATGTGGTCTTCAACCTTCAAGAAGAAAAACACTTCAAACACACCAATGAAGCATTGCATTAGAGTTAGAAATCATACACAAGTTAGTGGATTTAAAACTCCTAAAATTGCCTCATTGTCCTCCATCTCTAAAGATCTTCAAGATTCAAGGTGGCCCTCACTTGGAAGAGCACTTGATCTCTCTTAGATGACAACTTAGAAAACAAGATTTTTGTGATGTGCTAAGATCAAAATGGATGCAACCAAGATCTTAGCTAAGATGAGATGATGGATGAAGATAGGATGCAAGATGCAAAACTAGATGATTAAGATGTTAAATGTATTCCAAATTGAAGATTAGATGATGCTACTGTAATATCCTAAAAATGGTCACCTAAACCATGGGCCCCTAATCTCGACAACATCACCAAGGTCCTAACCAAAAGACAATTAAATCAACCTTGAGTACCTAATTAATTAATTATTCAATCATTAATGTTACATGGCAAATTAATCACTCTATATTAATTAAATATTTATTTAATTAATTAAATCATTCCAAGTAAATCATTTTGATCAATTATCTTATTTATTTAATTAAATATCCTAACGTATTTAATTAATAAATAAATTTGTCATTTAATCATAAAAAAATAATTAATTTACGATATTAATCACAAAAAAAGGAATTAATTACAAAAAGAGATTAATAAAAAAAAGAGGAATTAATTTACAAAAAGAGATTAATCACAAAAAGATGAATTAATCTGAAAAAGAAAGAGTTAAATTGAAAACAAAAGAAAATAATTAAATTGAGAGAAGAAATAAAACTTAAGATATTTCTTTTTCTAAAATTGAGATAACTTGAGAAATTAAAAAAATAATTAAAATGAAATAATCATTTTCTCTAAAAATAAAACTTAAAAGTTTTTCTTGAAGAAAGAGGTTCAGCTACATTGAAAAAGCTTTTTCTAAATAAAAATCTTGAGCAAGTTAAAGAAAAGTGCATGGAATCACCTATTTTTATCTCAAGTGCATGGAATCGACTAAATGCAAACTCAGACTTCTAATCTGAATGCATTCAATCAAGCTATAATTGGAATCTATCTCAAGATTAACTTAATCTGATCTCTCAATTATTTCAATTATCTTGAAATGTGCTTTTTATTGAGGAATCTCAACCGTTCATTGTTAATCGATCCTGACCGTTGGTCTCTCTTTTGAGTCTCTATAAATTTAACCTTCATCTCTCATTCAAAACACCTTGGAGATTTATTGTTATTGTGCAGTTTTTGCTCTAGAGTCATTGAAGATATTGTGCTTTGAGATTATTGCATCTTAGTTTAGCTTTTTGTATACTTAGTTTAACCATTATTACTTGTATTCATTTAGCTTAATCTTCATTCATCTAGCTTAATATTCATTTATATAGCTTAATCTTGCATACATTTAGCTTATTCTTGTGCTCATATAGATTAAATCCTTCGTCTTGGTGTAGTCTAGTCATTGGTATTGCTTAGACAAATATGAGAGCAAGTCTATACTCGCATCTTTTAGAAGGCAATAGGTCGATTTGTTATGGTTTTTATATTCATGATTATATTTGTCTAACCATGCATGCAATGATTTATTGAAGTGTTGTGTCTTACAACTTGCAGACCTTATCCACTTTTCACACACGTTTTTGGCACCCACCGTGGGGCAAAAGACTTCAAAATTTGGCCTTGCATATCAACTTTTTATTTTATTTTTTATTTTTATTTTTTTTGGATTTTCTCATTTAATTCCTGCTAAAACTCGTACAAGTTTTCACAGAGACCCAAACGACAATCTACAGTTCTCGTATGGTGCATGGTGAATTATCGTACGACTAGGTGAGAATTAACGTACAATTTTTTGGTTTCTCATATCAGAAACAGATTGCATTTTTAGGGTTTTTCTTATTGAATTTTTATGGTACTAATGCTAACCTTGGCTAGTTTTTTGTCTTCCTGAGAGCTTTTTGTTTATAGCCTAACCAGTTTTTGCAGAACGTTTGTCGAAGAACACGCATGTCGCAAAAAAATAATATGACTACTGATTTGTTGTTTTTGTAGGTTGCCTAGGGAGATTCAATTGAATATCGTGTATTATTTAAATTCATTTTTAGGCACTTAAATTGCTATCTGGTTAGTGAGCAAATCTATATTTTGTGTTTTAAGAAAAATCTAAGAGGTAGGAGAGTATGCTCTTGTCTGTATAGACAATCAGAAATCTAGACCCTCGAAGCTTTTTCTAAGTTTTGAGATTTGTGTACCTTTAGCGGGCTTGTCACAGTGGGAAAAAGTAATCACCCTGTGAGAACGACCCAAGTGAGTACAGCTGAACCTGAGCATTCCAACTCACTATAATAAATATTCCTCTACTAATTAAAGTCTCAGAGGACAGGATTATTTGAGTTTTCTCTTTGAGACCTCTCATATTGGGCATTTTGTAGGGCCTCGCGGTCTCAATCATGTTTACATGACTACAACTTGTTTCGGTACCTTGTAGGGCTATAGGCCTCAATCATGCTTACGTGACTTCAAGGGGTAATTTCAAATGGAATTCCTTAATAAGAACTATAAGATAGAGGATACCTAATTCACCTCTGAAAGGGGGATAATCTTTGTGCAAGAGAGATGGTAACTCTCCCAAGATACTTGCCATTTCATGCCCCCATTAGCATTTGGAGTCAGCTAATACGGCGTTGAGAATCCATTGTGTGAGACTCAACGACCGTATTCTGATGAGCTATTAGGTGTGTACCTAAGTCTGCAAGCAAAGGTTTTCTTCTCTAAGCCAACTTCTATAGGGTTAGCATGTTGTGCTTGAAGTCATTATACATAAGAATGTAGATAGAAAGATTAAACTAGGAATGCATGTAAAGTAGGAAAGATTCACTTATAAACAGAGATAGGGATATGGGATGAAGCTGCGTACTTGGAATTAGCAATAAAATGTCGAGACGGTGTTGTTCTGCAAATTTGAGCGAAAGTTGACGGGACGATGGCGCCCGGAGTGCACACGGTCCTCCGAAAAATCCGCGAAACGAAGGGGGATCTGTTTGTCTCTGCACAAGGATTCCAGATCTTCAATTACAGCCGCGTACCTGCAACCTACACACAGAAAAGAGAGGATGATTGGGGGGTTAGGGATGAGGGGTTTGCCTTTAGGTCAAACCCCAGTTTTGGAATTAACCAAGAAATGAGAATGCTGTAAATGTAAATGTTTGTAATGTAAACAAGTACGGATACCTTGTTGTAAGAATGTTTGTATTCTTACATGCGAAGGTGTAATGTATGTAGTATGTTGTATGTTGTAAGTGATCTCCTCTTCAATGGTTGAATCCTTGTCTTGAATGCAACACTTAGCCTTGAATGGAGACTTAGAATGATCAATTGCTTGAAGGAATGCTTGAATGCTTGAATGCTTGAATATCATTTTCGCGTCTTGTTCTTGCCTATTTCCTTCCTCCCTTTCTAGGAGAGGAAAAGTAGTTTATATACTTGTCAATTAGGGCTGATAGACTGATTTTCCCGACCTTAGGCTGACCAGGAAACATTATTTTCCAATTTGCAAATTTAAAGACCCAAGACCCAAAAGAGACCGGGCCCAAAAATAGGACCAGGGACCAGGGCGCTGGGCGCCCTGGTCCCACCTCCCGGGACAGCAGGGTGCAAGGAGGGATCAGGCCAAGGTGCAGAAAATGCAGTTTTTTATGTCATGAACAAGTTTCAGGGTCTCCATTCAGGTTCCGTGTTGCATCGCCATCGTGAAGACCCAAATGCA
Source organism: Cryptomeria japonica (assembly GCF_030272615.1). Taxonomy (NCBI): domain Eukaryota; kingdom Viridiplantae; phylum Streptophyta; class Pinopsida; order Cupressales; family Cupressaceae; genus Cryptomeria; species Cryptomeria japonica. Next base: position 470,178,392 of record NC_081414.1, read on the forward strand.
GTCGAAATTGCAAGTGTCGCAATTTTAGGACGCTACATTTAGCCCCCACTTTAGCGGGAGTATAAGCGTACGCTCATACTTCCGGTAAAGTACAAGGAAACAACATTGAAAAACTTTCACCATGTCAAGGAGGCAAGATACACCAAGCCCCCAGTGGACTAAGGATCTTACGACTTCGATTGACAAAGTAAAAGGGAAGATCACGAGAGAGAACCATGATTGTCAGTAGTAAGGTTCCCTCACTATGAGTCATGCAAGAAAGATATCAAAAATTTTCAAGGCAAAGTTAAATTTGTCAAGAAATTTTCAAGTATCTTGAAAAGATATGGACAGGATGTATGCCCCCCTACGTTAAAGCGATCACACATGCCTCACTTGGGGTGATTGCTTTAAGGTAGTGATACATATAAGAAATGAGAAAGGAGCACATTATCACAAGGATTTAGCCCCCAAGTGTGAGATAAGCCCAAGGATAATAGACACAAAACACAAAGCACAAGGTGACTTCGCTTTCCTCGGGGTCAGTATGCTGTATGATAATTCATGTATATCATATGTATGTATGCATAATTGTTCTTCATTCCCCAATCAAGGAAGGTCACCTAGAAGAAGGGAACACATGTGTCTTTTGAGTCAACATGAGAGAGACCAAAAGAGATCTCAATGTTTTGCATCGTCCTCAAGTAGACAACACCAAGGACAACAAATAGAAGAATGAGAGTAACACATAGAAGAAGTGACAAAAGAGAGGAGGAGAGAGTCTGCTATGCTAATGAACTAGTCTAGCACGTCATCTACCCCCAATCTTGCTGATCAATATTTCGGGAAGGTAGGAAACACGCTAGAGGAGGAACATCCAACATAGCAGATGGAGCTATCACAAGATCCAAACAAGGGCTATGTTCATACCCTAAGCCACGGTGTTCTTGTCTAGGAGCTAGGATAAGTGCTTTAGAAAATTCGTTAGATAGATGGTTATCAACATCAACATATTCATATTCACTATCAGAATGAACAGGAGTAACATTTTCATCATGAATAACATTTTCATCTATATCATCATCAAGATTTATAAAAATAGGATCTTTAACTCGCACAGGATCAAGACCATCATGCATCTTATGTTTAGGAGATTTCTGCTCAATCATCGGCTGAGGAGAAAATGGAATAATACTAGCTGAAGGTGTTTTTGGGGATTGCAAAGTTTGAGAAACAGCTGCCTGAGCTCTAAGACGACGCTTTCGTCGGCATTCACGTGCAGAACAATTTTGTCTAGTCTTAGTAGGAAGCTGAGGAGATTGAGGAGGAGGAATGTTCTCATCCTTATCAATTGGGTGTTTAGGTTGTGGTCTCTTAGGTTGAACAATAGGAGAAGAGGAAGGTCTCTTCTCTCCATAAGAGAAAGGAGGAGGAACTGCTCCATATAAGGGAGGAATATTTGGTTTAGGAAGGAGACCAAGCCCCTCATGACGAGGAGGTATAGGTCTACTTTTAGGAAGTTTATTAGATATAGGCATAGTCACATTCATAGGAATGGGTTGGGGATCTTCTTGAGGAAAGACATTAGTTTTATCTTTCAAAGGAAGAACTTCCTTCTCAAGAACGATAGGAATGTCAAGTTTGGGTGTTCTAGGTTCACTTAGAGATAGGATCATATCTTTTTTCCACTTTTGATAAGATTTAAAAAGATGATCGCTTCGCAGAGGAAGAGATTGGAATTGTTTAGGCCAAAAGTAATCAATAGGAACACTAGAAGTTCTTTCTGCTGGTTTAAAGAGGCTATGATTGATAGTAACAACTTCACCATTATGGGGAAATTTCAAACACTTGTGAATAGGAGAAGCAATAGCTTTCATGGAAGATAGCCAAGGATAGCCTAGCTTCACACGAAATTGTTCGGATGATGGAATAATAGCAAAGTCCACATCAAGGGATTTGTTATGGACCTCAATAGGTAATGTAATAGAACCAATTGCAGGAGAAGAAAATGCATCAAATAGTTTCACAACCACATTTGTTTCATCATAGATCACTTGATTCAATTGCAAAGTAAAAAGAAATTCTTCAGTAATGATATTAACCATACAAGAAGGATCAATAAGCACTCCACGGCAAGGTGTATTCTTAACTTTTGCAACTATATATAAAGGACCATCAGGTGCCCTGATAGTTTCACTGGAATCAAAGGTGATGGAAGGTTCTTTAGGGATTCTCTGCTGCTCTACAAAGTTAATCACATTCAGAGTCATGGACACAAGGTCATCAGGTGAGACAGAGGAATCAGTAGTATCAATCGCATTAGAGGTATGGGAAGGTAATGGATCAGTAAAAATCTAAAGATTTTGGTTAGGAGGAGCTACAAATGTGTTGCCTTTATCATTCACACCAGAAATAGAAATAGTATTATTATCAATCAAATCTTGAATTTTACCCTTTAAAGCAAAACATTTTTCAGTATCATGCCCAGGATGACGATGAAATTGACAAAAAGATTTGTTATCAAAATAGGGTGAATTAATCTTTGTAGGGTCTATTTGCCTTATAGGAGGAAGAGTAAGCACATTTTGTTCCAATAACTTATTCATAATACTATGCAATGATTCATTCAAAGAAGCAAACTTTCTTTCTTTCTTGAAAAACTTAGAAATAGGAGGCACACCTGATGCCGCATTCACATTGTTGTTGATGATGTTTTCATTGAATTTAATTGACTCTCTGTTCGGTTTAAACTTCCCAAATGGTTGTTGACTACTATCACCCTTATCACTCGGAGTCATAGGATTTGCTTGTTCCATTTGACTCACAGTCAGTTGATAATTGTGAAGAGTTGCACACAACTGTTGGAAAGAAGTAAACTCATAAAACAGGAGTTTTTCTCTAATATCTTTTTGTAAATTAGAAATAAAGATTGTTTGAATATCATTGTCAAGCACTGGAAAAGAAATTTGAGCATACAAATGCTTATATCTACCAATGAAATCAGTCACTTTTTCTTTAACACCTTGTTTACAATGCATTAAATCAATCAAAGTAACTTTAGGACTTATATTGTTTTGAAATTGTTGAATAAAAGCATTTGCAAGTTGTTCGAAAGAAGTAATAGAATAGGAAGGCAATGAGCAATACCATTGTAGGGCTTTATCTCTTAATGTTCTAGTAAACAGTTTCGCAAGCAACCTTTGGTCATAAGCAAAATCAATACATATTGTTTGAAAGGTCTTAACATGTGTTAGAGGATCACCCTTACCATTATAAAGCTCCAAATGCAGAATTTCAACATGTTTAGGGGGGATAGCTCGAACAATGTCAAGAGAAAGTGGGCTCGCAACATCAAATATGGGCACACTAAACTTAGATTGATTCATAGAGGCAATTTGTTGCTGTAAAGAAGAGACAGTTTGTGCAAGATTGTTAATGGTCGCTTCAGTCGAAGAGTTCATATTAGACGTGTTAGATTGTGATGGAGGTGTTATGTTATTGAAAGAAGGTAGAGAGTAAGGTGGTGGGACACTATGGTAGTTAGTCATAGGAGATGATTGGAAAGGAGGAACACTACAAGGAGGAATGGAAGAGTTAAATGAATTGCCCCCTTGTGTCATGTTCATTTGTGGAGATATAAGAGGAACACTCATTGAAGGATTGAATGAAGAAGTTGGATTGAATGAAGGAAGCGGGTTGATTGAAGAAGAAGGATTGCCTCCATGACTAGTGATCATAGGAGGAATGTCTTGTGTTGAAGTAGTCATTATGTTTGATGTAAAAGTAGGTATATTAGCAATAGAAGTTGTCAAAGGAATAGAATGATTAACTTGAGTAGGAGGTTGTGTGTAACCTAAGGTTTCGACACAAATTTTCATAGGCATCACATTCAAATCCACAATGTGTGCAATACCACGCAAAATATCAATTCCATTCTTATCACTTTGAACCATACGTTTTAGACCCTCAATTAATGAAAGAGCTTGACTATCGGGGTATTCTTGAGACATCCATTGTCGAAAATCATCAAATTGGTTATCCAATTTTGAAAGTTGTTCTACAGAAACCTCATGGAGAGCTTCTTCATCATTAAGAGGATTAGAGGAATTACCCATGTCCTCGTTAAAAAGGCCATTCAAATTAGATTCCATCTCCTCGGTAATTACACCTTGGAAATACTTAATTCTAAGGCTTCGTCTAACGGGAATAGTGTAAGTAGGACTTATTGTTCTAAAACTCATGCACTAAAGAGAGAGAGAAGATTTTGAATTTTAGAGGTAGCAAATTTCAATAAAATCAGCCAATCTCCTAGATTTAAGCTGTTAAATGCAATCAAGACAATCTCCCGAAATTTCAGAAAAAATGTCAGGGACCGTGGCGAACAGAGTGCACACGGTCCTCGCAACTTTTTTCAAAATTTTCAGGGATGAAAGTTATGATGATTTTAAAGCTAATCTGAAAAAATTGAGTGATTTTATGATCTGTAGATAGGCCAAATTAAAGTTGCAATCTCAAAATTGAACCCTACCAAGATTGTTGAAAAAATGTAAATTTTGAATCTTTGAAAAAGAGGGGGAAACTAAAATTTTAAATTTTATGATTTTAGAGGGAATGCTAAAAGCAATGCAAGTTTTGAAATTTAAAAGTTGACTCGATTTCATGCAAAATTCGAATTTGAAAGTGGAAATCAAAGTTGCTGCAATTAAACACTTAATTTCAAAAGTCACAAATTGCAAAAATTTGAATAAAACACTGAAATTTCGAATGAATGCTAACACACTTTTCAGATTTAGGACTGTAAGAAACACAATTTTGATATGAATTTTAATTTCAACAATTTTTGAATGATTAGAAGCCTCAATCCAAGCAATCACTAGACCAACTTTGACTTTAATTTTGAAAGTGTTACAATTGATAAAATCAGCCAAAATTCTGGATTTTAGCAGAAAAATACAGTAAGATCTAGCTCCCGAAATTTCAGAAAAAATGTCGGGGACGATGGCGCTCGGGGTGCACACGGTCCTCGCAACTTTTTTCCAAATTTTCCGGGATGAAAGATATTGTGATTTTATTGCGGAATCCAAAGTTACAGCCGATTTGGAGGTGTTTTGATTAGTGAATTTATCAGTCAAAGGTTGAATCAAGAAGGTCTTAAAAATTAGGGTTTTGACATTTAACCACTTAATTTTCAGAATTAGAGCACAAATATGAATTAACAATTTGCAATAGAAGGGTAGATCTGAAACAAGCATTAACAATTAAACATTTCACAAGTTTAATTACTAAAAAGAAAATTTTAGGGTTTTTATGCAATCAACCTCTAAAATTTGCAAAAGATCAAACATGGAAATGTAATTAAGGAAACAAAATTTTCAGATCTAACCATGAATAATCAGAATGAGGATGTTCACGTCGGGTTCACCAAAATGTAAAGCGGAAAAATCGAACCCTAGTTGTTCTCCTCTCCCCAACTCCAAGGAGAGAGAAGGGAGAGTCACTAGGGTTGATGGTTTTCACTTAGGGGAGACTTTACATTCAAAAGAGGGGTTGAAACCCACAAGATCCAATCCCACGCAATGCAAGATTGGATTCTATATGAGTTTCAAGGGTTAAGACATCAAGGATACCCTCTTTTGTAAAGAATGTAGATAGAAAGATTAAACTAGGAATGCATGTAAAGTAGGAAAGATTCGCTTTTAAACAGAGATAGGGATATGGGATCAAGCTGCGGACTTGGAATTAGTAGTAAAATGTCGAGACGGTGCTGTTCTACAAATTTGAGCGAAAGTTGACGGGACGATGGCGCCCGGAGTGCACACGGTCCTCCGAAAAATCCGCGAAACGAAGGGGGATCTGTTTGTCTCTGCACAAGGATTCCAGATCTTCAATTACAGCCGCGTACCTGCAACCTACACACAGAAAAGAGAGGATGATTGGGGGGTTAGGGATGAGGGGTTTGCCTTTAGGTCAAACCCCAGTTTTGGAATTAACCAAGAAATGAGAATGTTGTAAATGTAAATGTTTGTAATGTAAACAAGTACTGATACCTTGTTGTAAGAATGTTTGTATTCTTACATGCGAAGGTGTAATGTATGTAGTATGTTGTATGTTGTAAGTGATCTCCTCTTCAATGGTTGAATCCTTGTCTTGAATGCAACACTTAGCCTTGAATGGAGACTTAGAATGATCAATTGCTTGAAGGAATGCTTGAATGCTTGAATGCTTGAATATCGTTTTCGCGTCTTGTTCTTGCCTAGTTCCTTCCTCCCTTTCTAGGAGAGGAAAAGTAGTTTATATACTTGTCAATTAGGGCTGATAGACTGATTTTCCCAACCTTAGGCCGACCAGGAAACATTATTTTCCAATTTGCAAATTTAAAGACCTGAGACCCAAAAGAGACCGGGCCCAAAAATAGGGCCAGGGACCAGGGTGCTGGGCGCCCTGGTCCCACCTCCCGGGACAGCAAGGTGCAAGGAGGGATCAGGCCAAGGTGCAAAAAATGCAGTTTTTTATGTCATGAACAAGTTTCGGGGTCTCCATTCAAGTTCCATGTTGCATCGCCATCGTGAAGACCCAAATGCAGTCGAAATTGCAAGTGTCACAATTTTAGGACGCTACAGGAAGCAACTCGTACAAGAAACTGTTTGTCTCATCTAAGATCTGCTAAATTGTCATCTGGATCTAAATACTCTGTCGTACGAATTTCAGATTTTGTCAGTCCAAAAACTTGTCTATTTGCACACTTTTCCTGAATTGTCATACTTGCCTAATCAGTCTACAATGAGCATAAATCTGGTCATCATAATCTTGAGCATAAACAATCTTGATAGTGTACCCCTGTCGATGTGTTGCACGATTTTGTTGATCATATTTCAGCTAGTTCAATCAACTACTTATCAAACTAAATAAACTAAGTTACTTAGATCACGTCTTATACAAGATAGATCATTCCTGAAAAAAGACTAATTCTTAGTTACTTCTCTTAAATCACTACATCAAATGAACAACTAGCTTCAATTTGATCTGATTTCTGCATCACATCTAGCTCTTAATCACATCAGTTATAAATGCCTATTCAAATCAGAAGTTCTCACAAGAAAGCTACCAAAGGTAAAGGATCGTCCTTTTCATTACAAAATAATTCATTCTTTGTAGAAGAACCCGTATCTAACAAACCTTCATCGTCAAATATACCAATTTTTTATCAACACTTATCTCCCACCATGTCTAGAGAAAGGCAAGAAAGAGAAGTCGTTAAACATGATACTCATGACAATATCAACACCCATGCTAATGACATTGATTCCTCATCTAGAAAGTCTGAAGCTTCCAAACCTATAGAAGCTATTGTAAATAGCTGTCAAAATGATAAATATTTTCGAAAAATGATGAAAATCATCATGGCTAGAGAAAAAGAAGAGCATTTTCTAGAGCTAGCAAAACAAGGTGCTAAAATTCCTACTGATTATAACATTGAAACCCTTATCACTAAAGAGGAAGAGACACCATTAGCGTTGGTAAACAAACAATTGCAAGAGTTACATACTGAGATCAAAGAAATGAAAAACAAGGATAAATCGTCTACACAATATTCTTTAGACACGATCTGCCTGTTCCCATTTGACAAAAACCTTCATATGCCTCCATTTCCCTCAAGAGTGGAGATTCCTAAGTTTGACAAATATGATGGTAATGCAGATCCTCAAGACTATGTCAGACAATTTTGTGCTTTATGTATGGAGTTCATGCATGAAGAAACATATCTCATGCATCTTTTCTCGAGGAGTTTAGAAGGACAAGCTATGGAATGGTTTTCAAGCCTACCTATGGGAATTAAATATTTTGAGGAATTAGTTGAATTGTTTCTCCAACAATAATCCTATAACATTTGTCATCCAGTCACTATGATCGAGCTTTGCAATACCAAACAGAAAATAGGAGAACCTTTTCTCACTTTTCTTCAATGTTGGAGAAAGATGTTCTCTAGAGATTCATAGCCTATTCCAAATTCTGAGAAGATGTATATCTTTGTCAATAACTTGATCCTTGAATTGAAATACAATATCCAAATGCAAGTGTACCCTTCATTCAACAAAATGGTAGATAGTGCCCTTAGAATGGAAGATGTGCTTATAAAGAAAGGAGATATATCACTTTGGAAAGAAACACAACAAGGTTTTAGTTCCAAAGAGAAGAATAAATACTGGAAATATGACAAAGATAACAACACGAATGTTGTTAATGATGGAGTGGTGGGCACTGTTAAACCAAAATCAAAACCCATAATATTTAATCTAGCTAGCGGCACACAAGCCCTCAAAGGAGCTGAAATTGCGGTGGAAAACCCTCTGAAGAAATCAAAAGAGCGGTTTAAAGAGAAGCCTTGGCTTTCAAAGCTTAAACATGATTTCACTCCTTTGGAAGAATCGTATGAATCGGCTCTTAAAACTCTATTGGCAAATTAATTGATCAAATTGCCAGACAACTCTAGACCATATGATCCAGAAGTTAAACCCAAATGGTGGAGCAAGAATGAGTACTCTGAATATCATTGAAACAAGGGTCATACAACAAACAACTGCATGAAACTCAAACACGAGATTCAAGACTTCATCAATGCTGGCAAAATTGTTGTTGGAAACCACACAACTAATGCTGATCACAAATATTTGAAAGATCCTTTACCTGCTTATGAACAAGGTGATTCCTCAAAATACAAGGGAGGTGCCAAAGTCAATTACACCTATGCCAACAATGACAATGTGTTCAACATGATTGAATCTTACCAATCTGAGTATTGCAACGTGATCAAAGTCAAAAATAAACAAAATAAAATGAAAACTGCAAATGTTGTAACCCACGCTCAAAAGAAGATTACTCTAAATGGAGATAGTTCCTCAACTCTTGGTCAAACAACATAAAACCTACCGACTTCTTCAAACAGACAACCAAAAAGATCATGGCTAAATCTAAGCAGCTGGCTTCATCATCCTCTCCTAGTTACAGCATTGTCAAACAATTAAAATGAACTACCAGTCAAATCTCCATTTTTGAACTGCTTAAGATCTCTTCTGCTCATAGAGAGATCCTGAACAAAGCTTTTCTCACTATTAATGTCCCCAAAGATTTAGATGTAGATCAGTTTCAATCTATGGTGGGTCACCTGACATCGCCTCATTACCTTACCTTCTCTGAAGAAGATGACAATTCACTGAATCCCCCACATAACTAGCCATTACACATCGAAGCTATGATCCATAAACACCGAGTCAAATGTGTTTTGATAGATGGAGGCACTGGCTTGAATATTTGTACCTACAATCTACTGACATAGTTGAGATTTTTTGAACATGTCATTGATCCAGCAAAGAAAATAACAATCAAAGCTTGCAATGAAGAAGAGAGAACCCATAAAGGTCTGGTACTATTATCGATCAGGGTAGGACCTGTGGAGAGAGATGTTATTTTTTAGATGCTTGACCTTCCTCTTTCATACAACATCTTGTTGGGTCGGCCATGCATTCAAGAAATGCAAGCAGTACCATCTACCTATCATCAGTGCTTGAAATTTCCTTATAATGGAGTTGAAGTCATTATTCCTGCTGATACAAGTTACACCTGTAGTGCATTGAAATAGTGTACTGATGCCTTTGTTCCTCATAACAAAGTAGCCTCTGCAGCTGAAAGTTCAAAAACTTTGGTGAAAGACTTAGAAAAGAAATGGAAAATCACAGGTACTCGTATGGATGGATACAAGATAGAACCTGTACTTTCACTAATGTCTCTTCCTCCATCGCCAAGATAGTTTGGAAAACCATATGAGGCTATGAAGCCGCAAACTTCAACTCCAAATGTCATTTATGATGGTATTTTTGTACAGTCCTCTACTTCCCTTGCAGATGAAACATAAGAGGAGGTTGTTCTCAAATGGCTTTTCAAAGAAGCTAGTGAAAACAAAGAAGTGCAACACTGTGAGATTTCCCCTAAACAATATGGTCCAGGCTATAAGATGATTCAATGCATGGGATATTCAGGTACCAGTCCTCTGGGAAAGCATCAAGAAGGTATTGTTGAACCTATTCAGCTACAAATTAAGTCTATAAATGATAAAGCTGGACTTGGATACCATTTAGAGGAGTCATCAAATCGAAAACATACTTCTCATCATCAGTCGAAGTGGAGGAAAAGGTTACTACATCAAACATCATAGGAAGTAAATACTCAGCAAACTCAGGAAGAGTATGAAAAAGAACAAGAAGAACTGGAAATCAAGAAAGAAGAAGCAACTTGTAATCAAGTTCCAACTGTATCAGCAGTGACACTACAAGGAGTAGAAATCCCAAAAGATATGAGAGAAGAAATGGAAGGAATTAAATAATTGTTTGTACCACAAAACATTTCGGTTACATACACATGAAGAATGCAAGTAGATGATTCAGAAATTGACTCGAATGAGTATGAATGGGGTCCCAAACCTTTATCAAACGCATCTACTAAAGATACTCTTGAGGAACCTAATGATATCATAGATGAAGCACAAGAGATAGTGTGATTAAAACTACAAAAAGAAATAGAGGAAATCAAACTAAAAAGACAAGAAGACTATGAACAACAACTTAAAGAAGAAAGAGCACAAGAATATTCTTCACCTACTATATCTCCCTCTAATGAGATAGAGAAAATCATGTATGGGACTACAAATGAAGAATTGGAGGCTACAGAAGTCGGGTCGATCATTAGTCCAGAGGAAGCTGAAGGGAAAAGATGACAAAGACTAACAGAGTCATCAAGGTTATGTCAACATGTATGTCAACTACAAGTAATCATTGAACCAAATCACAAGGAACTTGCAACATCAAAGATGTAAATATTGATACTATACATGCTTTCACTAAGCCACTTGAAGAAGAGTCAGAGGCTTCATCTTTTGACTCTGATCACTCTGATATAAGATCTATTTATGACATTACCTATTAGACACCAAATTATGACTACTTCGTCATGAATGTAAAAACTCTGTATGTTGAACCTATAATTGTTGAACCATGATATGTAGTCCACTCTGAAGTAAAGGACGATGCTAGTGGTAGGTCTGTTGCGTTAGGTTCCCTAAATACTAATGTAAAATTTGATAATAGTGTTCTAACTCTTCTTGGTCTCGAGACGCTTACGCAAGGTAGTCTTCTAGAACTTGACTTGTTGGTCTGAGGTTGTGATGACAATACTATGAATTCCCTTGAACCTGTTAAATCTTTATCCCTAGTACATTCTGAGCTTATTGATTGTACTCTCCAAGATCAACCTTTGAATATACCTACCTTTGCCAATGAATATACATTAGCCTATTATCTTAATGTAGTTGAACAAATGGAATCTTCCATCAGTGAACAAAGTAAGAACATGACAGCAGCACATGTAAAATATCTTAGCCACAAAAATTGAAAAAAGAAAAATAAGAGTTTTGATGGCGAAAAAAAAAACTATGGCGGTGTCAGAATCATAAATAATAAAAATAAAGGATGTACCTAATGGTGAAAACCTCTCTGAGGCGCCTGAAGGTGAGATACTTGACATTTTGCCTGATCACTTTCAAGAGTGATCATCAGTACTAATTGAACCTACACAACCAGTAAACATTGGAACAAAAGAAGCTCATCACACCATACATGTAGCTCAGTCCTTGTCAACCAAAGAACTAAAAGAATTTGTTGATTTCTTCATGAAAAAGTAGATCAATTTTGCATGGACATATGCTGATATATCGGGTCTGGATCCTAACCTCATAAAGCACCATCTCTCTATCACTCTTGGAGCTAAACCTGTTAAGCAAAAACTCCAAAAAATGCATCCTCATGTTGCATTACTTGTTAAAGTTGAGCTAGAAAAATTAGTAATGTTGTATTCATCAGAGCAATTGATTATGCCAAGTGGATATCTAATATTGTACCTATTTCCAAACCTGACAAATCAATATGTGTTTGCACAGATTTCAAAGATTTAAACAAAGCTTGCCCAAAAGATGATTTTCCACTACCCAGCATAGACATGATAGTGGACATGACTACTGGCTATGAAATGTACTCTTTAATGGATGGTTTTTCTAGATACAATCAAATCAAAATTGCACTTGAGGATCAAGAGAAAACAACATTCACTTGTGCATGGGGAACCTTCTACTGGAATGTAATGCCCTTCGGCTTAAAGAATGTAGGCGCTACTTATCGAAGAGCTGTAACAATAATTTTTCATGATATGCACAAAAACATGGAGGACTATGTTGATGATACTCTAGTTAAATCTATGAAAAGATCAACATATCTATTAGAACTAGGTCCAATATTAGACAGGATGGAAAAATTCAAACTCAGACTAAATCCCAAGAAATGTGCATTTGGGGTTACATCTGGTAAGCTCCTCAGATACATTTTTTTAGCGAAAGGAATTGAAGTGGATCCAGAAAAAGTTAAAGCTATCATGGAAATGCCACCTCCAAAGAATGCTAGTGAAATGAGAAGTTTACAAGGGCGAATCCAATCAATAAGATGCTTCATTTCTTAGTTAGCAGATAAGGCTCAACCATTCACAAAGGCATTACAGAAAAGAGTTAAATACAACTGGGATAAAGATTGTGTGCATCATCTAAAGTGAATCTAGGAATATCTTTCTAATCCACCTATATTGATGCCACCAATTCAAGGCAAGCCCTTGATTCTCTACATATCAGCTACTGATGCATCACTGGGGGCACTTTTGGCACAATAAGACCTTGGTGTTCTATGAGATGAAATATACTATCATAGAAAAAGCTTGTTTGGCATTGGTCTTTGCATCATAGAAATTAAGACACTACATGCTAACACATTCTATCAAATTGGTGGCTAAGATTGATCTGCTTAAATATATTCTCAGCAAAGCAACACTTACAGGGAGATTGGCTAAATGGGTCATGGTTCTTACATAATTTGATATTGAATATATAGAATGCAAAGCTATCAAAGGACAGGTCATTGCAAATCAACTTGTTGATTCTTCGCTTGAAGACAATCAACCTTTGCACATAGAATTTCCAAATGAATCCATCATGCACCTTACTCAGTGATCCTGGAAAATGTTCTTTGATGGGTCTTTCACTCAACAAGGTTCTGGTGCTAGAATACCTTTTATCACTCATCAAAGATACTCAATCCCAAAGGCATACAAGATTCTCTTTCCTTGTACCAACAATATTGCAGAATATGAAGCCTTGGTAAATGGAATCAAGCTGGCTATCAAATGGAAGGTTGTTGAGTTATACATCTATGGAGACCCTCAATTGATTATCAATCAGATCAATGATATATATTAGATTCGGGATGAGAAACTAATGCCTTATAAAAGAATGGTTCATGACCTCAAGAAATACTTTACCTTTGTATCATTTCAATAGGTTTCTAGATCAACAAACAGAGTAGCAGATGCTATGACTACCTTGGCATCTATACCACAGCTACAAGAATCTGAGTTTCGCTATGAATTCCTTGCGGAAGAGTTGTATTATCTTGCTTATGATTCCTGTGAGTCCCAGATGGTTTGTTCTATCATTGGACATGATTCATCTTGCTATAGCCACATTTACTCTTACTTGTGTGACCAAATTATCCCTGCTAATCTTACCCGTAATGAGAAAAGAAACCTAGTCCAAAATGCTTCATGATATGTCATCATCGCTAATGATCTACATAGGCAAGGTTTGGATAGTACTTTGCTTAGGTATCTAGAAACTGAAGAGTCCCAATGCGCATTATCTGAAGTCCATGAAGGTATTTGTGGATCTCATTCAAATGGTCTCACTCTAGCTCGGAAACTGCTAAGGGTTGGCTACTATTGGCCAGATATGGAGAAAGATGCTATAAAATTTACTAAAACTTGTGAGAAGTGTTAGCTACATGGAAATCTCATACATTCTCCAACAAAGGATCTAATACCCTTCATCACACATTGGCCTTTTCAACAATGGGCATTTGGCCTCATTGGCCAAATCTATACTGCATCATCTAATGAATACAAGCTTATCATAACTGCCACTGAGTACTTCACTAAGTGGGTTGAAGCAGTTCCGCTAATCAAAGCAACCGGTAAACAAGTAGCTTTGTTCATCCTTAACTATATCATCTGTAGGTATGGGATACCTTCTTCAATTGTGACTGACAATGGAGGTAGTTAAAAAACAATGTGAAAATTTTAAAATCAAACAGGACTGGTCGTCCATATACTACCCTCAAGGTAATGGACAAGCTGAAGCATCTAACAAAAATTTGTTGACTATCTTGCACAAAACGGTAAACAAATCTAGAAAGGATTGGCATCTACAGCTCAATCCTTCACTATGGGCTTATAGAACAAGTATGAGACACCTATTGGGGCTACACCTTTTTCTTTAGTCTATGGATCCGAAGCAGTTTTGCCTATTGAGGTGGAAATACCTTCTTTGAGAGTTTCTTTGCAAGGTCTTATTACTGATAAAGACTAAAAAATATCTAGATTGCAAGAACTCGAGTTGCTGGATGAACGTCGGCAAGTGGCGTTTGATCATCTAAGAGCGTACCAAAATAGAATGTCTAGAGGTCATAACAAGAAAGTTTGACAAAGAGAAATTTCAGGTTGGTGACATTGTTTTGAGAGAGAATCCTAAAAATCAATAGTTTCAAGACAACAAAGGGATGTTTGAACCCAACTGGCTGGGTCCCTACATTGTTACTGTAGTCTTTGGCTCTGGTTCTTATCAACTCTCCATGAACTGATCAACACCATCCACTTAGTATTCTCTGCTCTAGAAATCTATACAACTAAAAAATCAAAAATCAAAAAATCAAAAAATCAAAAAAGAAAAGAAAATCAAATGCCTTGGTGAATATCTGGTAAACAGCCACCTTGGTAGTAAAAAAAGAAAAAGAAAGGATCTTTGCCAACCAGGTGAAAACCTGGTAAACAGGCGCCTCTTGTACTCAAGCGCTCCATCTATCAACGCAAATTTGGCATTTCATATTTTCATTCCTGCTTTCCTACATCTTTGCTTTCACTTGTATGTATCTTTTAGTCGCTTTTGTGACATCCTGGTTCTTTTGGAACCATCGTGGCTTGAAACCGATCAATGTCGTAGTCTTAGGTTAATCGACTGATCAATCTAAATGTCCTAAGCAGTTTAACAAAGTCATATTTTTGTCGGTAGTACCAGGTCATCCACTCTAAGTCAGTCGCCTGTCTCCACACTACCGTCGAGTTTTATCACTGAGTAAACAAGCTAAACAAGACTACTGAAAACAATCACTAAATTGTTTGAGATATGATCAAAATTTTCTTTGTGTGTTGTCTTTTACATTGGTTTTCGATTATTATTCCCTCTAAGTAACTCGAGGAAGTCTATCTTGACTAAGAGTAGCAAGGATTGGGGGCATAATTCTTTTCTTTGTTTTATGCCTATAAAAGTGATTCTAATGTTCTGGAAACGTCTAATCAGTTGTGTATCTTTGATAAGTGCCTTCACATCAAGGTGAAATTGCCACACATATCTCGACACCACTTATTTGTATGCTACAGGGAGGTTGGGGTCATTTCTTTGTCTATTTTAAGGGAATTTATTTAATGTGCAATTCAGATGCATGCTTAATTTGTCCAAGGATATGAATGATAAAAGGGTCATTGCGGACAAGATAATTAATATTGCATATGAAAAGAAAGGAACTCTATTTTGCCTGTTGTGTTTGTAAAACACTCGGTGATGAAAATTAAGCATACCAAATCCAGTGACTAAGTTTAAGTTGCATTCATTCTAAATTTTATGCATTTCAAGTGATTTTGGCATCATAACACTAATCTCTTTATCTTTTGAATGAGAGTCTGAAGCAATCATCATTTATCAGCTAAGTGGTAACCCTTTTTCATCATCATTTCTCTGATCGTGTACCTATGTATTGAGATGTTAGTTGCATACATGAGCATCTTATATAGATCCATACATTTTATTATATACTTATTTGCATTCATATTATTGCATGAAAAATAAAGATTCGCATTACTAGTTACTCATTTTCATCATTTATTTGCATATGAAAAATAAAAATAAAAAACAACATGCTTATTCATCTTCATTACATGAATCCATACTGAAAAGATATGAATACATATAGAATAAAGAATATAAAAAGATATCTCATAATCAATCAACACAAGTACGATGAAATCAAATCAAGAGCTCGTATATCTCATCATAATGTTAGTGTTTAAGAGTACAAATGATATCAACTGTCATACACAATGTCTCATCGGAGCAAGAATCGTATAAGCTACAAAAATGGGGTATATAACAAAATCTAGGAGATATAACAAATCTATCTCTCTGCATCTCCCTCATTGCTAGGTGGAGGAGGTGGTGCTTGCTGAACGATGTCCTATCTGGGTGCCCTAACTCCCTTAGATTGAGCCATATACTAAGAATACAGAACAACATGCTGCGCTACTAGGACTGCTACACTATAAGCTGCAACGTAATAAGTTGCACAACTCGTTTGATACAAAACCTCTCGCGAAAGAGCATCTCACTATGCTCTCACCTCTGCAATTTTTCGATCTTGCTCTGCTCTCACCTCTACAAGTTGACGACCTCGCTCTGCTCTGATCTCGACGACCTGTCAGTCTCGCTCTGCCAGTTACATTTGCGCCACTATCAACTGTGACTGCAAACCTGTCACCCTAGCCATTAGAGACCATACTATGTCTCGTACCACCTGCTCTCTCCCTATCTCCCCCTCTCCACCTCCCTGCTCATCCCTCCACTTCCTAACCTACCTAGGATTCACTCTCTCCTCCTCACCTCCAACCTCTCTTGCCCTAGAAAACCACCAGCCTCAACCCCAACAGCTCCTAAGGATCCACCCTCCCCTGTCTGTCGTTGTCGACCTCCCACTTGTACCTTGTTGCTACTAGCACTAGGATCATCTCTTGTCTATCTAGGTACATCCACTCTCTGTCCCTGTACCTAACCCAGTACTTGTGCCTATGTTGGTGCATCCTCCTCAACCTCCTCTATAAGAGGTGCATGCTCTCCCAGATCTGTAAACTGAGGAAAATGATGTCTTTGAAACCAATCTCTATACTAGGGCAATACCCCCACGTCTGCCACATCCTCTAGGTAATCCCATCTCTGTGGCTGTAAACCTGCCAACTCCTGCATGCTCAATGCATATGACAGTCTCAGTGCCC
The DNA here is from genome assembly GCF_030272615.1 of Cryptomeria japonica. Lineage (NCBI taxonomy): Eukaryota > Viridiplantae > Streptophyta > Pinopsida > Cupressales > Cupressaceae > Cryptomeria > Cryptomeria japonica. The sequence goes on from NC_081414.1 coordinate 470,195,609, forward strand.
ATCCACCTCTCTCCTCCTCATATCTAGCATATGTTGTAAACTCCTGGGATATACTTTGTGGTCTCCCATATTGTCTCAAAACCCTAGATACTACAAACCGCTCAATAATAAAAACCAATATGTCAATCAGAGGTCTAGTCATGAACATATCTTTCCTCTGTGCCCTCCTATTGTCCCACGGCTCTAGACCCCTATACGGTCTCCATATTACAGCGATCAAATCATCCAACTGCCTCCTCCAATAATCAGTCTTGCCCAGGTGGGGCTGTGTGACATAACCTGAGTAACAACATACGATAGGTTGATGTGCCTCTCTAGAATCATCCACTATAGGTCTGCACATCGGGATATGTTCCCATGCCCATATCTGTAAAACTAACACACCCGTTGCCATGCTCTTCCCCTCCCAATAGACAATCTCATGCATCTCATGGTACACATGGGCGAGTAAGCATTAACCCCACCCTAATCAAACTAGATGAGACAACAACCTCTCAAGCATCTGACCCCAACCACATAGAAATCCCTATTGTCCTCTATCAGGCATCACAAAACAACCAATCATACTAGCCAAAACGCAAGCCAAAGGGTGCTCTGCACCATACCTACTCATCAAATTGTCCCAAGTGATAGCGTGATCAAGGATAGTCTCATCATGGAATATCCATCTAAGAGCCAAAATACCCAGTCATGGAGTAGAATCATAATCTACCTTATCTCCTGCAAACGAAATCCTCAATATCGTGTATATATTCTCTGGCGTGATGGTCATCTCTCCAACTGGCAAATGAAAAGTGTTATACTCATAATGGAAACGCTCAAGTAATGCGGTCAACATACCGTGATTCACATGGATATCGGGCATCTGTAACAAAAATCCAAATCCACACAACCCTATATGACCTCTCTGTGCATATGATAAATCACGCACCAGTCTCATCGTCGGCGAATATGTACACCAAAACTGAATATCCAACAACTGAATCTGCAAAATCGAACACACAAATCGTCAATACATGATCAAATTTGTAATAAAAGAATGTGATAAACATGCTCAAGAATCCAAATACACAAAATTCAAAATAAATTTTTTTATTTAGACCATAAAAACTACTTGTTTTCGATACGAGTTTCCACAGACAAGTAGAAAGTCGTACGAGCAAACATTACGAACCGAACGATTAAATAGACCCAAACGACAATTTACTACATGTCACACGACTAAATGGTCTCTTATGAACATACTTGTATGAAAGAAGGGTGAACACCAGATGACAAACCCTACATATCCATACGATAAAACAAAAAAATCCAGAAACTCGTACGAGAAACAGGTATACACCGCATGACACAACGACAAACACAACTTCAAACGGAATTCAAAATGCAAAATTCAACAAAAATTCAAAAAATGAGAAATGCAAAGGCTAAAGATCGATCACTTACTGTTGGGGCATAGTTCTATGGTCAATTATGTCGTCTTTGGTGCTCGAATCGATGCTCTTGAGTCAGAATTGTCATTTTTATTCGCAAGAGGTTTTTCAAATTTTTCACTTTGAGAGGTAAAAATGAACTGACAATGACACATTGAACCCCCTATATAGCCCAAACCCTATTTTTAAACTTGCTCCGATAGACATAAAACTTGTACCCTTCACTAAATCAACTGTCCTGAGTCCATTTTTAGGATCAAAATCGAAATCTGACGTCAATTTTCTAGTCGAAATTTCACAACGTTGACCACTTAGCACTTTCATCTTCAAGTCAATTTTCGAATCATTTTGCGCTCAATTCAATTCTAAATCTCAATTTAATTCTCAAATCATCTATGATCTCAAAATTAATTCTTACTACAATCTTCGTGCTCAAAATTATCATTGCTAAATATTTTTATCTTCTCAAAATTGCCTAAAATTGTTGTACCCTCGCTATCTTTCGATTTCGCTCCTTCGGGGGCATACTTATTATATCTTTTCAATGATTATCATCATAAAAAGTCAAGAAATTTCTCAAATCTTCATCTAAAGTCGAGTAGAAATATTTTTCAATCAAAGAAAATCATTTAAACCTTGTTACTAAGGGCATCTTAATTAAATCACATCGTATTAAGTTGAGATTCTTCGATGTCAAATAAATCAATCTTCTAGGGGCATATCATTTTTTGTCCTTATCTAAATCAATCTTCAAATCAATGTTTAGTTTCATCACATCAAATCAAGCTGGACATTCTCGCTTTGCTCAATTGATTCTTGTTCAATCAAGTTCGGAATTGCTTTTATCGCTTTGCTCAGTTGGTTCTTGTTCAATCAAGTTCGGAATCGGTTTTGCTTTGCTTCACTCAATCTAGTTCAATAAAGTTCTAGATCAATGCTCATTTCTTGATCAATCAAGTTCAAGAACAGTATCTCGCTCTTTGTCGGTCCTAGTTGAGTCAAGTTCAAGATCAATATCGCTTTAATCAACTCTGTCAGTTTCATCGCTTCAAATCAAGTTGAACATCTTACTCTTCATTAGTTTATGATCCATCAAGTTCAGAACTGATATATCTATTTGAAATCAACTATTCTTTGAACCAACGCGCTGCTCACACATTAATTCAAAGAGGGGCAAATGTAATACCCTAAAAATGGTCACCTAAACCATGAGCCCCTAATCTCGACAACATCACCAAGGTCCTAACCGAAAGGCAATTAAATCAACCTCGAGCACCTAATTAATTAATTATTCAATCATTAATGTTACATGGCAAATTAATCACTCTATATTAATCAAATATTAATTTAATTAATTAAATCATTCCAAGTAAAACATTTTGATCAATTATCCTATTTATTTAATCAAATATCCTAGCATATTTAATTAATAAATAAATTTGTCATTTAATCATAAAAAAAGGAATTAATTTACAAAAAGAGATTAATCACAAAAAAAGAAATTAATTACAAAAAAGATTAATCACAAAAAGAGGAATTAATTTACAAAAAGAGATTAATCACAAAAAGAGGAATTAATCTGCAAAAGAAAGAGTTAAATTGAAAACAAAAGAAAATAATTAAATTGAGAGAAGATATCAAACTTAAGATATTTATTTTTCTAGGCCTGCTAATGGGTTGCTGAGGGCTAATCTTTAGAGTCGGGGCCTATCTATCCCTGAGTGGACTCCACCTGAAAAGGGGTGGATTAAGACTAATTTTGATGGCGCATCGAGGGGCAACCCAGGGGCTTCAGGTGTTGGGGTGATTGCTCACGATGATCGGGGCAACACGCTGGCCATTGGTGCTAAGAGATTGGTGGATGGAACGAACAACGTTGCTGAGTGTCAAGCAGTGTTAGAAGCAATCCTAATGGCTGGGAAATTGGGGGTCAAGAAACTTCATTTGGAAGGCGACTCTTAGGTTGTGGTGAATGGGATAGCTTGAGGTTGAATGGAACCGTGGTTTTTAGACAAGCAGGTGCAAAGAATACAACTTCTGCTGAACGGTTTTGAAGACTTTAAGGTGACTCATGTCCTTCGAGAAGCAAACTTGGAAGCTGACAAACTTTCTAATGTGGGAGCGAATGGCTCCTTGGAAAATATGTTTAGTTTGTTCAAGGACTTTAGAAATTGTAGTCCTCTTGATTCTGATTTTGGGTAGAAGGCTTATTTTAGAAAAGTGAACCCGAGCTTGATTTGATGCGACCATATGTAGCCATGATCCTATGGGAATTAATGTTCCTCGTGGTATGTGTTCCATGATGTTACTACAAGTGGCCTTGTGGTGATGGATGATGATGGAGGCGAGCGATGTGAGTGATTGGTGATGATGCTTAGTTTTCTGCGAAGTGTGTGGAGTATTCATGACTTGTGATGGTGGTGACTTTTAAAGGCCCTTGTGTTTCTTTTCCTGGCATTTCGTGGTGGCTGCTTGGTGGTTGACAGAGTCCTCAGGGTTTCTTTTTGTGCAGCAGCGAGAAATGATGGAAGCAAATTTTTCTTTAGAGTCAGATGGCAATTGCCTGCGTTTCGTGGGCTGACCTCGAGGATTAGGTTAACGAACGTTTTCAGAGTGGATGGAGATGATTTCTAGAGGGCAGTGAGGCTGTTCTTTGGAGAGGAATTCCTAACTCAGGATTGGCGGTCGAGAACAAACCTTGACATTTCGTCGCTATTTACTGCCTTGGCCTTGCAAGTGAGGAGGTCGGTGGAGGAAGTGCAACGGATTACTTCCCTGGTGTTAAGACCCAAATGGGCAGGAGGTTTGCAGGAAGTGGTGGCCCGAGTTGTCATTGGTGAGGGTTTGAAGTCGGTGGAAGGCCCATGCAGGAGGATTGGAGTGGACATTGGGGAGCTGCAACCTTTTGTCATCTGGTCGGCTTCTCGATCGGTTGTATTCCAGGTGGAGGATGCAAGGAAAGGCTGGGATGAGATTGTGAATTTTGTTCATCAATTGGGGCCGACTGAGCATGCGAAGATCCATGAAAAGATGACTCCCATTCAGTCTGAGACCCCTCTAGGTGAGGATGGGAGGCCTTTGGTTCGTCACCAGCTTCCAAAGAAATTGGCGAAGGTGGTGGAGCGTGGGTCTCTGTGCGAAAACAGGCCACAAATGGTGCCAGGTGGAGGGAGCATGACGCTGGAGGCTGGACCCAGCAGGGGTATCCCCAATTTTTCAAGAGAAGAGGCATTGGGGTGGTTTCGTAGCTAGGATCTTTGGGTTGTTCGGGACCTAGTGTGTGGATTTTGTGTATGTATGTGACCCTTTCTGTGGTTGTTGGTCAGGGTGGGATGGTGCTTCATCGGGTTCCTTTTTGTAGTAGGGGTGTGACCCCTTAGTGTCGTAGATTGTCTATCTGCTCTTTGGATGTAATACTTATCTATTCTAAGCAATATATTGCATAATGTTATCGATAAAAAAAAATATATTTCTTTTTCTAAAATTGAGATAACTTGAGAAATAAAAAAAACAATTAAATTGAATTAACCATTTTCTCTAAAAATAAAACTTAAAGCTTTTCTTGAGGAAAGAGGTTCAATTACATTGAAAAAGCTTTTTCTAAATAAAAATCTTGAGCAAATTAAAGAAAAGTGCATGGAATCACCTATTTATATCTCAAGTGCATGAAATCAACTAAATGCAAACTCAGACTTATAATCTAAATACATTCAATCAAGCTATAATTGGAATCTATCTCAAAATTAACTTAATCTGATCTCTCAATTATTTCAATTATCCTCAAATGTATTTTTTATTGAGGAATCTCAACCGTTCATTGTTAATCGATCTTGACCATTGGTCTCTCTTTTGAGTCTCTATAAATTCAACCTTCATCTCTCATTCAAAACACCCTGGAGATTTATTGTTATTGTGCAGTTTTTCTCTGGAGTCATTGAAGATATTGTGCTTTGAGATTATTGCATCTTAGTTTAGCTTTTTGCATACTTAGTTTAAATATTATTACTTGTATTCATTTAGCTTAATCTTCATTCATCTAGCTTAATATCCATTCATCTAGCTTTATCTTGCATACATTTAGCTTGTTCTTGTGCTCATATAGATTAAATCCTTCGTCTTGGTGTAGTCTAGTCCCTGGCATTGCTTAGACAAATCCGAGATCAAGTTTATACTTGCATCTTTTAGAAGGCAATAGGTCGATTTGTTATGGTTTTTATATTCATGATTATATTTGTCTAACCATGCATGCAAAGATTTATTGAAGTGTTGTGTCTTACAACTTGCAAACCTTATCCACTTTTCACACACACAGCTAAATGAGTTAACTAAACTAGATGAGTATAAAATACTATGAGATGATATGCAATTAACTAGATGATATGCTAAAATGAAGCTAAAATGTTAATGCTAATGCTAAATGGCTTGGATGCTTGAAGATGGCTTGAATGCTTGAAGATGACGAGATGAGCTCCTTAACCTACAAAAGGACTATAATTTAGATGCACAAGATTGAGATATGAATTGAAGGAGAAATGGGCTCTATTTATAGAAGAATTGGAGAATTGGATGGTCAAGATTGAATTGGCTTAAGGAAGGTCAAGATTGAAAGTTATCAATCCATGTGAGATTTTTTAACCCAATTCCATGTTGACAAGTGTCACCATGAGATTGCTTGAGATGAGAGGGAGGAGGCATTAAATGCGTTAGAAGAATTAATGGTTAATCCCATGTGGGCAAATTCATGGAATAAATTTTTTATCTAATTGATGCCCTCCTAAATGGCACAAGATTAGTCTATGATCAAATAACACAAAAACACACAAAACATTAGTGTTAGTCAATCGAAAACTAATCTAAAAAGGCATACCAAAAGAGAGACTACAAGCATGCAAGCATATTTAACTATCAAAGCAAACATGATGAGGCATCTCCAAATACCTCCTAACATACTCTTAGTTCCTTCTCCCTTGTTCCTCTCCTCTCCAAGTTCCAAAATAGTGTAGCTCTCAACAGCTTTTTGCACTATGGATGCTTATGGAGGATTGAGATTTAATATTAAGCTTCAAATATGAAATGAAAAGCTAAATACTATGCTATTGATGCTAAAATGATATATTTTAACCAAAAATGATAAGATGTTAGATTGCTTATGCTAAATGCTCTCTAAAAATGTCTATAGCCTAAATGCATACAAGTTTTCAGGATCTGGATTATGAAGGAATGGGCTCTATTTATAGGAAAAATGGAGCAATGGATGGCCAGGATTGAAAGGTTTAATCAAGGGTCAAGCTTGAAAGTTGGGGATCCATGTGCACAATTTGCACCAATGAAATGGTGACAAGTGTCAACATAAGATTGGGTTGAGAGAAGAGGTTGGAGGCATTAAATGCCTGAGGAGACCTCATGGTTATCTAGAAGGTAAGGGTCAAGCCTAAATTAGGATTACCCATTGGATTAGAAGTTAATGCAAGGATAAACCTTTGTGCAAATGATTAAGAGATAATCATGGTCAAAGCATTAAAGGCTTGATGAGACCCTTGGGTTGGGTAGAGGTTGAGTCAAAACAAATGTTTTAACCATGTGGGAGAGTTTGAGGTAACCATTAATGGTTATTGGAAACTTTGGGGATTAAGTGGTTGAAGGTTGAAAGCCTTCAATGGTTATCAAAGACTTTGAGCCATTTAGTGGTTGAAGGTTGAAAGCTTTCAAAGGTTATCCAAGACTTTGAGACATTTAGTGGTTGAAGGTTGAAAGCCTTTAATGGTTATCAAAGACTTTTAGGCTTTGAGAAGTGACTCCATTTTGCTTAGGAATGTGACAATAATTAGGGGATGGATTAAGTTAATTAGGAAGGGGTTAGAAGAATCTAGAAGGGGATTAGATTTTGCAAGTGGATTTGGTGGGTGAGGGAAAATAGGATTTTATTAAAATAAAAATTCATTTATTTCAATAAATGTGTGCAAGTTGTATTTGGATAAATATTCAAATAAATATTAATTTATTTAAATGAGAAAAAGGAAGATAAAGCATTAAAATGCTTGAAGACTTTGAGGGGAACCATTAAAGGCTTGAAGACTTTAAGGAAAACCATTAAAGTCTTAAGAAGACTATAGAAGGAAGCCATCAAGTTTGAAGACTTTAAAGCCATCAAGTTTGAATACTTTAAGGGAAACCATTAAAGGTTTCAAGTGGGTGAGGATAAATAGGATTTTAAATAAATAATTTATTTAAAATAGTTGTGCAACTTGCTTTTGTAGGAAAATACAAGTGGGTGGAGGATAAAGGTGATTTAAATAAATTATTTATTTAAAATAATTGTGCAACTTGCTTTTGTAGGAAAATACAAGTGGGTGGAGGATAAAGGTGATTTAAATAAATGATTTATTTATTTAAATGTGCAACTTGCTTTTGTAGGAAAATACAAGTGGGTGGAGGATAAAGGTGATTTAAATAAATGATTTATTTATTTAAATGTGAGAGGTGGGATTTTGAGGGATTTAAATAAATATTAATTTATTTAAATGTGAGAGGTGGGATTTTGGGGGATTTAAGTAAATATTAATTTATTTAAATGTGAGAGAAGATTTAATTAAACAAATATGATTTATTTATTTAATTAATGGTATGAATTTGGTTAAGTGAATTAAATCAAATAAATTGAATAATTTATTTAATTAATAGGAGAAGAGGGTTAAGATGAATTAATTAAATATTAATTTAATTAATTATTAATTGATGGTTAAATAATCAAATAAATACTAAGTATTCATTTAATTAAGTGGACAGATTTATGTGACTACACTAATAATAAAGATATTGTCCAATGGACAAAATCTTGAGCAAAGCTCAATGTGTTGAAAATGTGAAATTTTGTAAGAGCATTAAAAGCTCTTTGGAGACCTTGGAGGTTATCTTGTTGGAAGTTAGATAACCTTCAAGACTTTTGTGAGAGTCCTACAGATTTGGGGAACTCAACAAAGTTAGCTTGTTGAAAAGATAAAACTTTAAATGCATTTAGAAGACTTTCTTCCAAAATTAGAAGTGACTTCCCCAAAATTTAGGGATGTGACCATGATAAAAGAATTAGACTAATTAAGTGGTTTTGAGAGGTTCTAAAAGAATGCTTAGGAAGTTAATGGAAAATGTAGGAGAATGCAAGTGGGAGAAACAAGAATTTTTAATTAAAATTAAAAGATTTATTTCAACTAAAATGAATGCATTATATTTGGATAGATATTTAAATAAATATTAATTTATTTAAATGTGAATGTGAATTTTGGATTTTATTTAAATAGATCTTAATTTATTTAAATGAGAAAGAGGGGGATACAACATTAAATGCTTGAAGACTTTGAGGGAAACCATAAAGGTTTGAGAAGACTCTAGAAAGAAGTCATTAAAGGCTTGAAGACTTTAAGGGAAACCATAAAGGTTTGAGAAGACTCTAGAAGGAAGTCATTAAAGGCTTGAAGACTTTAAGGGAAGCCATTAAAGGTTTCAAGTGGGTGGGGATAAATAGGATTTTAAATAAATAATTCATTTATTTTAAATTGTGGTGCAACTTGCATTTGTAGGAAAATGCAAGTGGATGGAGGAAAATAATATTTTTTAGATAAAATAAAAGATTTATTTTAGCCAAAGGAGATGCAACTTGCATATGTTATAAAATGCAAGTGGGGTGAGAGAAATAGGGATTTTTAATTAAATGTAAATTTAATTAAATGGGAAAGGGAATTTTAATTAAATGTTGAATTTAATTAAAATGGAAAGGAGATTTTAATTAACTATTGAATTTGATTAAAATGGCTAGAAGGGGATATTTAATTAACTGTTGAATTTAATTAAAATGGCTAGAAGGGGATATTTATTTATTTATTTTTTGATCGATAATAGGCCGAAGCCGATAAGATGTACATACCCTACCCACTATGGGATTCGAACTTGTGATCTCTCTTTCAAGAGCACAAGTTCTCCACCACTAGGCCAACTCAGGTTGTACTGGCTAGAAGGGGATATTTAATTAAATTGTGAATTTAATTAAAATGGCTAAAAGGGGATATTTAATTAAAGGTTGAATTTAATTAAAATGGCTTGGATAGAAGAAAGGGGGAATTATTTAATCTTTAATTTGATTAATGGTTGATTAGAAGAAAAGGGATATTGATTAAACTTTAGTTTAGTCGATAGAGGGATTAGGGTAATTAAACAAATATAAATTCATTTAATTAGTTGTGCAAGTTTTAGGTGTCTATATTTTGCCCCTCTTTGAAGTAACGTGTAACCACATATTGATTCAAAGAAAAATGTTTGATTTGTCATCAATTTTTTTTTCGATATGATGTTGCTTGTCCAAAATGTCAATATGATGCCCTAGATATGAAGAATTGTGTTGATATAAAATTTTATGATAGAACCAATGTCGATATGAAATTGATATGATGGTTCCCCCTCGAGAGATTGTTCGTGCCTTAAGGGCATGAAGGATCTCTTGAAAGAAGAAGAATGTTTTCTGAAAGAAAGAATAGTGAATAGATTGATGACATGCATGGGTTTGATTAGATTGATAAGATCGATTGGATTGATAGAATTGATAAGATTGAGATCAAGTCTGGTTTCAGGAAGGACACCTCCTGTATAACACAAAGATGATCAAAACGTCTGGTTTCAGGAACGATATATCCTGTATAAGACATGATCAAAATGTCTGGTTTCAGGAATGATATATCCTGTATAAGACATGATCAAAACGTCTGGTTTCAGGAAAGATACATCTTGTATAAGACATGATAAATGACAATTAGATAAATGATGAAGATACGAAGCTGAAGAAAGATTTCATGATGATGCGATAGATATGCATGTGATGGGTGTAACGATGAAATATGATGATGCAACTAAATGCAATGATATGTCACTAAATGCAATGATTAAAATGATATGCTACTAAATGCAATCTAATATGCACATTACAATGATAATGCAACTAATGCAAGATTAAAATGGATTCTCATTCCCACATGTTGCCATCTGTTTGGATCAAATTGCCAGTGCTTCCTTTGTTTTCATCATCAGGCCTTGATATGTTGAAAGTTGATACAAGCATCATGGTATAATTAAACCATAATGACCTAAGTATAACTTACATGGATTTTGATATTGCAAAATAGCACAAGCGTCAAGGTATAATTGAACCAAGATGACCTGAGTGTTGCTTGCTTAAACAAACAAGATCAGACAAGAGTTAACCTTAGGCCAATGCAAATCCAAAATGTCCTCAGCGATATGCCACCTGATTGCTTTGTAGGATAAATTTGCATGGTAAAAGGCTTCACTCACATATTGAAGACAAAGAAAACATCACATTTCTTCCTAGCTTCTCTAGTCGTGAGACATCCTGGAAGTGCTCGGGAGATATGATAAGAAAAAGATCAAAACCACAAGTAAACATGCAAGCTATTTGAAATGTATTTTTGTCACATAAACCATCTTGCAAGTATGATCTTTGTTTACTTGTAATCAGTTCAAAGAGCCTTGATGTTTTCCCTCTCGTGTTTTTGCTCTTACGTTGATATGTTCCTCATTGATTGCCATAATCCTTGTTTTTTTCTTAATACGCGTTTGATCTAATGCTAAAACTCAAAGGCGAGATGCCCCTAACAAGGTCAGTAAATTGCCCCCACTTTAGATACTACTCTATATGGATATGGACAACTGATCACCAAGCCATGGTAGGATATGATATAGATAACTATTTAGATAAGTAAGGACAATGACTATGCTAAGTATGTCTAGGATAGGTGTTGTGTGACAAAGTGTTCTTTGATGGCCATTGGCCTAGATCAGATGGTGTCAAGATATGTACAAACACTTATAGATGGAGGAGTTGCTTATCACAAGTAGCACCTGTTGCCAGGTTTTCACCACTTGTTTTTATTGCACTTTTTGATTTTATTTTTTTCTATTTTTCTTGCTTTTTAATTTATTTTTTGTGTCACAAGGCGTCTGTTTGCCAGGTTTTCACCATAGTGACGATTTTGATAGCTTTTTTATTTTTTATTTTTTTGCTTGCTTTTTTGCTTGATCTGTGCATGGACAATTCAGGTGTAGAACTTCTTTAGATGAATGCTATTGGTAGGCTCATCGAGCACGTCCCCTTCTGATGTTAATAGTTGACAGGCCCCTGATCCATAAGCAGTTATGATGACAAATGGTCCCAACTAGTTGGGCACAAACTTCCCCTTCTTCTCTCGATCTTGTTGATTGTCGGGATTCTCCTTTAGGACATGATCACCAACTTTAAAGGCCCTGGGAATGACCTTATGGTTGTAGCTTCTACACATTCTTTGTTGATATGCCTTGAGATGGTCATAGGCACGTTGTCGTCTCTCATCAAGAATCTCTAGTTCTTGCAGCCTGTTCACCCGAAGTTCCTCATTTGGGATGAGACCTTTCAAAGATACTCGGAGAGATGGCATTTCTACCTCAAGAGGCATAATTGCTTCTGAACCATACACCAATGAATATGGTGTAGCCCCTATAGGTGTCTGGATACTAGTCTTGTATGCCCAAAGTGCTAGATTGAGTTGCACATGCCAATCTTTGTCAGCATCATTTACTATTTCCTTGAGGATTTTCAAGATTATTTTGGTTGATGCTTCTGCTTGGTCATTCCCTTGAGGATATTATGGTGTGGAAAAGCGATGTTGGATATTGAATTGCTCGCGTAGCTCTTGTACATCCTAATTCTTGAAAGGATGTCCATTATCTGTGATGATGGAACTAGGGATGCCATATCTGCAAATGAGATGGTTGAGGATGAATGATGAGATCTTCTTTCTAGTCACGGTGGTCATTGGGATTGCTTCGATCCACTTGGTAAAGTACTCAGTGGCTGTGAAGATGAATTTGTGTCCATTTGATGAGGAAGGATGAATATTTCCCACTAGATCGAGTCCCTATTGACATAAAGGACAAGATGTGGTGAATGTTTGTAGCTCCTGTGCTGGTGCATGTATGAGGTTACCATGAATTTGGCACTTAGGACATTTCCTAGCAAAGTGACAGGACTCTCTTTCCATTATCGGCCAGTAATATCCCATTCTTAGAAGTTTCTTGGCAAGAGTAGGACCAGTTGAATGCGTACCAAAAATACCTTCATGAAACTCCTGTAAGGCAGAGTCAGATTCATTATGATCGAGGCATCAAAGAAGACTACCATCTAGACCTCAACGGTAAAGTGTGTCAGCGGTTAAGGTATAGTAGGCGACTTGTCGGATGAAGCTTCATTTTTGGTTATGAGATAGGTTGGGTGGGAGAGTATTATTTTTGAGATGATCTTAGATCTTTCTGTATATAGGGGAATCTGAACCAGTCAAAGCACAGATGACTTGGGATGCAGAATTGTCATAGGCTGAGAAAAAAATTGCTCCACCAAGAATTCGTAACGATTCAGTTTATCTCAGGGTAAGTTCACCATTTATGTTCTTGACCAAATTATAGATCATAACATTGCTCAAATGGAAAATACTTTGATTGGCAAATTTTATGGGATGAGACCGAACATTGAGGTCGTTCGTGGGTTTGTTAAGAGGAAATGGAACTTGAAAGGTTAGGTGGATGTGGTTGCTATGAACAAAGGATGCATGTCCTTTTCTTTCTCTTGTGAGGAGGACCGCAGAAACATCCTTTGCAATGGTACTTGGGCGATAGGAAAATATTTAATGTATATCCAGAAATGGTACCCTAATGTGGGAAGAGAAAAAAAATTTGTGGTCCAAGTTCCAGTTTGGATAAAGTTACCTAGACTCCCAATGGAATATTGGGAGGAAGATGTGTTTTCAAGAATAGCCAATTCCTTTGGGGAGCTTATCGCCATTGATCCAATCACGACATCTAGAAGAAGACTTATTTATGCCAGAATCTGTGTAGGAGTTGGGCTCGAAATGGATATTCCAGGGGAAATAGAGATAGAATCAAAGCTTGGAAAATGAAGCAAAATATTGTTTACGAAACAATCCCTTTGCATGCTTTCACTGTAAGAAAGTAGGGCACTGGGCTAAAAAATGCCCAAGTAATGTGGTCAAATCTCAATCCCAAACTAAAGTATGGAAAAAGGTGGACAACTCTTTGAAAGCTTCGCATTCTAATGGTCTGGATCAATAAAAACAATCTTGGGTTGGAAGGACAGAGGAAGTGTTAGTCAGAGAGTTGGGAAATGAAACGAATAAAGGAGATAATAAAAATATCACCCATCAGGAAAAGGAGCAGAATGGCAAGGATTCAGATGATGGAGAAAGAGAGTCACAAGTCAACAACCAAAAAGAGGAAAAGGAAAAGGATAAGATAGATCAAAACTCGGATAATAGTGAGAAGAGAAATAATGGCCAAAAGAAAAAGGGAGATAATCAATCCAAAGACAATAAAGAGGAAGGAGAAAATTTTAATTTAGTATCAAATTCATTTGAGTCAAATAAGGGAGCATACTAGATCCAAGATGCACAACCTAATAACATCTTGGATCAAGGGTTGTCGAAGATTTCATTAGTCTCTCCAGCTAAGGTAAAGTTAACCTTTCCAAAGGAAAATGAGCCAAAATGGGGAGATGAGGAAGACATCAAAAAGGCACTGGGAAATTGTGAATCAAAGCATGAAGAATAAGAAGTAATGGAGGATAAAAGAAAGATTAAGACCAAAAAAAATAATAACAACTACAACAATAATAGTACATCAACCAGAAATACCAGAAGCAGACTTGGGGATGTGGGAGCTCAACATAATTCTCCAGGAAGATATTCAAATGCAAAGAAGAGGACTATTGAAACAAGCAAGAACATAACAGATGGGACTCAAAGAACCATCTTTGAGGCATGTATTTCCAAAAAGCCATGAAGATCATCTCTTGGAATATTCAAGGATTGAATAATCCTCACAAACATGATTTAATAAAAAGTATGATTAGAGACAAAAACCCGGATATTTTTTTGATTCAAGAAACCAAAATGTCAAAAGATAAGGTAGAGGGATTGAAAATGTTTAGTAATGGAGGAGTTAGCGGTGATAGTTCAAAAGGTGCCTCGGGAGGTATTGTTACTTTCTGGAATAAAAACACTATAGAGGGAGAAGTGTTGATTCAGGACAACAATCTAGCTTGTATCAGATTTAAGCATTTGAAAGATAGTACCTCATGGGTCTTAACTAATGTGTATGCTCCTAACACTAAGACTGGCAGAAGTGATTTTTGGAAAAAAAAATAACCTTGTTAAGAAGTAGGTTTGCTGAAGATGGTTGGATGATTATGAGGGACTTCAATACCCCTTTGAAGGAAAATGAGAAAAAGGGAGGGAGCCAAACCAATCTGGATAGCAGATTGGATTTAATGGACTTTATCAATAATAATGCTCTCCATTACCTGAATTTGCAAGGAGTTAAATACACCTGGACTAATAGAAGGAGCGGTGAGGACTTAATTCAGGTCAGACTTGATAGAGCTCTTATCTCTCTGGATTGGTTTAATCTTTACTTTTGTTCTTTATCTGCTCACATAAGGGCGGGATCAGATCACTATCCTATATCCTTCACAGCCGATGGCAAGAATAGAAGAAGACACTTCCCTTACAAATTTGAGAGAATGTGGACTAAACACCCAGATATGGAAAGCAAAATCAAGGAATGGTGGCAAGTCAGAATTGAAGGTAATGCTATGTATAAAGTGGTCAAAAAGTTGAAGTTTGTGAAAGAAAATGTTAAAAGGTGGAATAAGGAATGCTTCGGGAATATCTTTGCTTTGAAAGCTACTATTTTTTTCGAGCTAAAAGATATTCGGGATGAGATTTAGAATAATGGATATACTAATACTTCAAGAGATGCTGAAGATGAAATTCTTATGAGATATCATGATATAATTGCAAAAGAAGAAACTTTTTGGAAACAAAGGTCTAGAAATGTATGGTTGAAGGAAGGGGACAGAAACACTAAATACTTTCATATGTCCACTTTAAAACATAAGGCCATCAATAGGATATCACAGATTAAAGTTAATGGTAGAATTTTTGAAGGGGAAGAATCTATGAGAAAGGTTGCCATGGAGTTCTTCTCCAACCTCCTTGCTAAGGATCAAAATTTGGATCTGCAGTCTCAAAAGAACCTAATGGATTGTATTCCAACTATCCTAGAGGCATATTAGAACTCTTACCCAATTGCTATCCCTTCCAATGATGAGATTTGGAAAGCTATCAACTCCTTTGAAGGTAACAAGGCTCTAGGCCCGGATGGTTTTCCCATGTTCTTTTTTCAAATGTATTGGCATATTGTTGGAGATGATATTTCCAGAGCTGTGAAAGAGTTCTTTGGTGCTGGAACAATTTTTAAAGAGATAAATGGCACTTTTATTGCTCTTATCCCCTAAAATATGGGAGTCGATTCCATGGATCTTTTCAGACCTACAACTCTCTATACAAGATTATCTCTAAGGTTCTGACCTCTAAAATCCTGAAGTTGCTTCCTTCTATCATTTCTCCTCAGCAAAGTGGTTTTTTCCCTGGAAGACAAATCTTGGATTCGATAATTTTGGTTCATGAAAATATTCATTCTTTGTCTAGTGCTAAAAAAGAAGGCTTTCTTCTGAAGCTTGACTTGTCCAAAGCCTACGATAGAGTAGACTGGGATTTAATGATGAAAGTTCTCTTGGCTTTTGGTTTTTTCTCTAGAAGTATTAGTATTGTTAGGAAATTAGTCTCTTCAGCTTCTTTTTTTGTCTTAATTAATGGGTCTCCTTCTCCTTTTTTCAAGTCCTCAAGGGGAATCAGACAGGGAGATCCTCTATCTTCGGTTATTTTTATTATCATGGCGGAATGTCTGGGGAGATGCATTGGAAAGTTGGTTGAGAAGGGGGAGTTTTGTGGATTGAAACCATCTTCAGCGGATCAAGTTTTCTCCCATCATCAGTTTCTGGACAACTCTATAATTATTGGGAAGGCTTTAGTGCAGGGTTCTAGGAGTTTAGAGAAAGCATTGGACAGTTATGGGTCAGCTACTGGGCAACTTATTAATTGGTCTAAAAGCTTTGTTTATTTCATCAATACTCCAGAGAGAAGAAAGATAAAAATAAGCAATATTTTGGGGTGTCAATTGGGGAGTCTTCCTGCTTCCTATTTGGGGCTCCCCTTATGCCAAGATCCTGCTGATACTTTCTAGGAAGCTTTGGTGGACAAATTCCACAAGAAGTTAACTAGTTGGAAGAGCTCTCTTCTTAGCCAAGCTGGTAAGGTTCAATTGTTGAAATCAACTCTTCAAAGTATTCCTCTTTATGCCATCAGTCTTTTTAGAATTCCTACCAAGTATGCAAAGGCTATTGAAAAGATCCAAAGAACTTTTTTGTGGACATGGGTTGAGGAGAAGAAGAGAATGAATCTGATTGCATGGGACAAGGTTTGTAAGCCAACAATAAAGGGAGGTCTGGGTCTAAGAAGAATTAGAGACATGAATGAATTCCTTATGGCCAAGCAAATTTGGAGAGGGTATAATAACCAGGGAGAATAGAAACTGATATGGGGCAACAAGTATAAAAGGCATTATCCTACACTTTTAAGCTTCCTCAATGTGGATGATATCCCAATTGGATCCAATATCTGAAAAAATATGTCTAGAACAAGAGATCTAATTGCCAAAGGTGTGAAATGGAAGATGGGGAAAGGGAACCTTATCAAATTCTGGGAAGACTCCTGGTTGCTCGAGTCCCCTTTGAGTGAGTCCTGAGTGGAGTAGATTTCAAAACCAGTGCAAGGAAAAATATGGATCTATGGTGGGTGACTACTGGCAAGATGGACAGTGGAAGTATTTATCTCGAGTTGATCCTTCCTTGGGAAGTTTGAACAAAATTATGAATTCCATGGTGGTGGTGGAAGATGAAGATCAATTAATCTGGAAACTCACAGCAAATGGTAAATTCATTGTGGCCTCTCTTTATTATCAACAATTTTCTAAAATGGAGAGTCCTTGTTGGGCTAAGGCTTGGGTGAAAGGCCTAACCCCTAAAATTAATATTTTCTTCTGGACATCCCTTCAAGATAAAATTCTAACTATTGATAACCTCAGAAAAAGAGGTATGTGTATGCCTAGTGTTTGTTTTCTTTGTATGCAAAATGAGGAGACCATCAACCACCAGCTCTTTCATTATTCCTTCTCTACTGCTGTCTGGGGAAGATGCCCGAATCACTTCAATATCAGTTGGAGTTTCCCGGAATCAGATCAAGAGGTTTTTAATTCTTGGCAGCACCCATCAAGGAATAAGTCCACTATTTTGTTGTGGAAATTGGCTTTACCCCATATGTGCAGGGGTATATGGAAAGAGAGAAATGAAAGAGTATTCAGAGAGAAGGTGTCTAAGGATCAAATTGTGTTTGAGAAAATAAAAAGAAGTATATTGGAAAATATGAATATCATAGGTGGTATTGTTAAGCCTCAAGACAAGGATGATCAAATAATCTTCAAGAAATGGAGATTAAAAGGTTGTGATCACTTTCAGACCAATCCTAGAGAGGGTGTGATATGGGAATGTCCTCCCAACGGTTGGATGAAAATCAACTTTGATGGAGCCTCAAAGGGTAATCCTAGTATTGCGGGATGTGGTGTGGTCCTAAGGGACGAATGGGGAAAATGCAAAATTATTAAATGCATACCTATAAGAAATCAGACAAATCATGTTGCTGAGGCTATGGCAGCTTATCACGGGATGGTCCTAGCAAAGGAAGCTAACTGCACCAGAGTCTGGTGTGAAGGAGACTCATTGAATATAATCAACTGTTTGAACAAGAAGTTCCTGCCATCTTGGTCAATAAACAATGCTATTAAAGCAACTAAGAAAATAAGTGAGACATTTGAAATGTGTGTTTTTACACGTGTATAGGGAAGCAAATTTGTGTGCTGACTGGGCCTCCAACCTGGCCTGTCAAATGGAGGAAATCATTACTATTAATGGTGAGAGCGAACTCGCATGTGAAGCGAAATCCTTGCTCGATTTGGACCGTATCCAGATGAGGCAACGTGGCACCATCAACCATTACTTCTAAATGCCTCTTCCACTTATTTCAAAGCAAGTTTACAACAGAGGTGATGTGCATTTATTTAAGTGTCTTTTCATAATTGCTTGGCATAGATTTAGGGCTATTTTTTCAGCGTAACTACAGAAACCAGAGAAGAAGAATCAAAGTTGAGAGAAGGAAATTCAGGGATTGAGAAGGAAAAATGGGAGGGAATAAAAAAAGGTTTGAACCTACCTCTTACTTGGAATGGAGGAAGAATAGGGAAGTTTGGGAAATTATTCAGGAGGGGGGTCTGAGTGTGTTTATGAAGAGGCTTAGTGGGAAAGATCCTATGGTCACTAAGCACTTTATCCAGAATTGGAAGAATGGCAAAATTTTGGTGGGGACCCAGATGATGATTGTGGATGAGGAGATTATTGTTGAAGCCATGGGGATGATGACAGAGGGTATGAAATTTTATAGAGATCATAGCATCTCTGATAAGGCAGTGGACAAATTTCCTGTCATGGAAGGTGAGAAGAAGAAAATGGTGAAGGTCGACAACTCCTATCACTCCCCAAAACATATATTGAGGCCATGGAGGTTTGTTTTATTTGGTATAATTACCTATATAACTTTGGATGGCAGGTTTACGAGAGCTTACGAACACCACTTTGTATTTCTCAACCATTTTTTCCATGGGGAAAAGGTGAGCTTGCCATATTATCTTGCATGTTCCATGGACCATACTATCAAAGAGATACAGAAAGATCCCAAGGGCGACCATGCTCTTCACCAAGGTCTTATGGCTCTTGTATATAAAGTGTTGAAAGGGAAATGCATTGAAAAACCTATTAAAGGTAAAAATGCAAGAGATGAGGACACAGAGAGTGAGGTTAGTGGTTTTAACTTCGACTTGGAAGGTGACTCGAAGGAGCCAAGTAAAAAGGGGAGGAACAAGGCTAAGAGGAAAGGGATAGTGGTGGATTTAGATATTTCAGAGTCTGAGGCCGAGTCCTTCGAAGGTAAATTCATCAAAAATAAGAAAGGGAAAGGCACTAGAAAGCAAACCCAGAGGAAGAAGAACATCAACAAGAGAGGTAACAAAGATATTAATCAAAATTTGATTAATTCTCATGAAGAGGTAGAGGAGAATAAAAATGATGATGGGCAAGATAAGGAGGGGGATGAGATTCCGGTTGTGGGCAACAATGAGGATTTGAACACTCAAGGTCTGCAAAAAGAGGATCAAGAGGACAAAAGGGGTAAATCTAGGGATTGTGTTGGAGAAAATGAGTATTAAGGGTTTCCGTGATACCGTCAGCACAATGGTGAAAGACATTGGCAGCCTGAAGAAAGATATGAATGTTGTCAAAAGAGCCATGATAGGCGACAAACCCCTGACTAAAAATGTCAAAGAGTTGGCGGTGACAATTAATAATGTTGAAGCCATTGAAAGCATGGTGAGTAAAATTATTGCAACTAAAATACGGTTAAGGAGATGGCAGAAAATAAGGAGGTGAAAGGGATGGAAATTGCTATGAATAATTTGGGCAGCAGAATTAACATGATGGAACTCACTGTAAAGAAGACAGTTGAACAAAACTTCTAGATTCTCAAAGCCTTGGTGGACAACATGAACATTTTGATTAACAGATTTGATAACATCAAAGAGAAAGAAGGCAACAAGGATCAGCTAGACAAAAAAGGTCACGAGAAGAGGACTAGAGACAATACCAGAAATAAGGGTGACATTAAAGGTCGAGAGCTGGATGATTTAAAGACCTCTGCAAACAACATGAAGCAAATGGTGGTCCATGCTGAAGATATCATGAAAAATATCAAGTTGTCTCAATCTCTATCTTTATGCTGTCTTTTTACTTTCCTTTCGCTATCTTTTTCTAGTTCTTCATGTTATGTGTGTTGAGATCCCTTTTTGTTTGGATGGGATCAATTTTTGTTTCTGAAGTGATCAAGCATGGTTCTTTCTAGTTCTTTGGCTCTCCTGCTATGTAAAAGGTTCGGGTTCCTTTCAAAAACCTGTTTTTACTTAATCAAAATGATTTTGTTTATCTAGAATTTGTAGAAGCGAGGCAATGGTGGCCATTGCATCGACAACTCTATTTTCCAATCTTGGAATCTGCTCAAAGGTGATGTGCACAAAGTACTTTTTGAAATCATCCACCATTCTCTTGCAAGGCATTAGCTTATCATCTTTTGTCTGATAGTCATCATTGATCTGATTGATAACTAATTTAGAATCCCGATAGACTCTCAATTTTGTGATTCACCATTCGATAATGACTTTGATTCCTGTTACCAGGGTTTTGTATTCAACAATGTTGTTGGTGCATGGAAACATTAGTCGGTAAGATCTTGGAATTTTGTGCCCTTTTGGAGTGACAAACGAGATGCCGACACCCAATCCATGTTGTGTATAGGATCCATTAAAGTATAGGGTCCATTACTTTGGTGTGATAGTGGGCACATCCATATCTGGAAATTCCACCTGTAGTGGGTGGTGGTCTAGGAGTGGTGCTTCTATCAGTTGATCTGCAATTGCTTGTCCTTTGATGGCTTGTCGTTTTGTATATTGAATGTCGAACTCACTGAGGATCATGACCCATTTAGCTAACCTTCCTTTGAGAACAACTTTACTGAGTAGATACTTGAGAGGATCAATTTTTTCTACTAGCTTGATTGTGTGGGCCAGCATGTAGTGGCAAAACTTTTGAGAGGCAAACACCACTACTAAATAAGCCTTTTTGATGAATGTATAATTGGGTTCATATCCGTTCAAAGTCCTGCTTATGTAATAGATAGCCCTTTCTTTGCCTGCTAAATCTTCTTGTGCTAGCAGTGACCCTAATGATACTTATGTTGATGATATATAGAGGATGAGTGGCTTTCTTGCTATTGGTGGCACCAAAACTAGTGGATTCTTCAGGTATTGTTTGAGCTGGTGGAATGATTCTGCACATTTGTCTTCCCATCTGAAAAGCACATTTTTTATGTACTAAATGTGTGAATGGGAGACATTTGTCAGCTAATTGAGAAATGAATCATCTGATGGATTATAGTTAACCTTGCAGAGATCTGATTTGGCTAATGTTATTGGGAGGTGGCATCTCCATGATAGCCTGTACCTTTGTTGGATCCACCTTGATGCCTTTTTCTGATACTATGTAACCCAAGAGTTTTCCAGATGTAACCCCGAAAACACACTTCTTAGGGTTTAATCTGACATTGAATTGTTCCAGTCTTTGAAAGATCTTATCCAGGATGTCCAGGTGCTCTTCTCTTGTGAATGATTTGACTAGCAAGTCATCCACATAATCCTCCATGAAAGTATGCATCATGTCATGGAAGATTGTTGTCATGACCCTCTGATAAGTTGCACCAGCATTTTTCAAGCCAAAAGGCATGACGTTTCAGTAATATGTTCCCCACGGACAGGTGAATGTAGTTTTATCTTGATCCTCTAGAGCTATCTTGATTTGGTTGTAGCCAAAGAAACCATCCATGAGAGATATCATAGTGTGCCCTGTTGTTAGATCAACAATAATGTCGATGCTTGGCAAAGGAAAGTCATCTTTCGGACATGCTTTGTCCACATCCCTAAAGTTTGTACAGATTTTGATGCTTTTGTCAGGTTTAGAAACTGGTACAATGTTTAAGATCCATTCGGTATAGTCTATAGGTTGGATGAATCCGACATCTAATAACTTCTTCAGCTCTCCTTTGACCAATAATGCCACATGTGGATTCATTTTCCATAATTTTTGTTTGACAGGTTTAGCTCCAGGAGCAATGGACAAGTGATGCATGATTAGATTTGGATCTATCACTAGCATGTTTGCATAAGACCAAGCAAAGTTTATTTGCTTCTCTTTCAAGAATTGGATATAGTCCAGTCGTTCTTGTTCTGTCAGTGATTCCGCCAGATGTATGGTTTTTACTGTTGCTTCAATGTCGATATTTATTGATTGAGTTGGCTCAATCAAGATTGGTGACCTCTCCTGGTAATGTTTAGGAAGAGTGTCAAGTCTCTCATCTTAAGGCGCCTCAAAGAGGTTTTCACCCTCAGATATGTCCTTTATTTTTACTTTTTTGTTTTGTTTTTGTGATCTAATACTGCCATTAAATGCTTTTCATCATTAGATCCATTTTGTATTATACTTTTGCGACTGAGAGACTTGGCACTCCCCTGATTGCAGATATCGTTATGTGTTTCACTAGTGGAACATGTTTCCGGGTTGACTGAGCACATGTATTGGACAATTGATTCATCGTTTGGGAATATTGGTATATCATGATGTTCAGGTTCTTCCCAGTCTATGAGGTCAGGATATATGAGCGGTAAGGAGTCATTAGGTGGGTTAAGATCAGTTGTTGTAAGTGTCATGATGGAGTCACCATCATAGTTATTTGGGATATCGGTGAGGTCTATGATATTTTTGAGGTCTTCGATGGTATTCTCTTCAATATTGCCTTGTTCGTATTATTGCTGCTCATTCTCACTAGCCTCATAGATATGTTGTGGTCCGAATTCAAACGGTTGAGATATTGAGCCTTGTCCCTCATGAGAAATGGGTGTGTATGTATGGATTGTATCCACCTCAATATCTTTAGTAATATCACAACAACTATCCCACTCATACTCATTGGAATTGGTTTTAGAATCATTGTCCTAGGTTACCTCGTTGAATCTGACACGTATATTGTATGGTGAGAAAAGATTACTGATAATTGACACAAGTTTAGTAGCTTGTTTGATTCGGGATCGGTGCTTGCTTGCACTCTTTGAGTTTGTTCATACACCGTTTCCTTTTTGTGAGTAGCAATTTCTTTAGGTTGCAGCTCAACCTTGGTTTGATCAAGTTCTTGTACATGATGTACTTTTTTATAAGAAGCTTCCTCTTTTGAATAATGAGTTCTTCTTGTCGTTTCTCGTCTTCTTCATGCTTTTGTTCCTTCCTTGTCTTTTTTGTTGCTTGGTTTAGTGCTTCTTGCCATGAGTCTTCGTTATGTTTTTTATTTTCTTTCCATTGAGGTTTTTGATGGTGATTTTGCTTTTGCACATGCAAAATATGTTACCCATACCCCAATCATGTTTTGTCTTTTGCAAATTGCGAACGAAGTTGTATGGGTTCTATGATGCCTTCTTGGTGCTTGCCAATGTGTCCTTTTCCTTTGTATCCCATTTGTTGCATGATCCAGAACCCATTTCCATATTGTTTTGTTGGTATGGCCACTTTTATGGTAGCAACTCTGATTTCTTCTTCATCCTTGTATAGCCAGCTAAGGATGTATTTATCTTCTGATTCTTCAGCCAGTGTGCCTATTTGGATAAATTTACCATCAAACTTGGTGATGGTTTGTGTTGCTTGATGTCTTCATGTAGAAGGTTGTCCTTAAGACCTTGGTGAAGTTGGCAATTAAGATAGACACAAGGGTTGAAAAGAGTACTCCCCCATGCCTTGGTCCTTTATTTTCATCTTTTGCTTGAAGTCCATGGATAGGGACTTGAGTTCTTATTGATGGTTGGATGCTGAGGAAGCTTGGGCCTCTCTATTGTGTGGAACTAGGCTATCTTGAGCTGCCCCCATAGCATTGCAATACGGAAAAGGGTTATTATCTGCAGATATTAAAATTTCTTGTCCATTGTAGGGGAACTTGATACATTGATGGTACGTGGAAGGCACTGCTTGCATTTCATGGAGCCATGGACGACCCAATAGTATATTGTATGTCAAGTCTATGTCCAAGACTTGGCACATGGTGTCTCTTTGTACAGGACCTACCTGAATGGGTAGTATTACAGTTGCTTCGGATGATCTCTCTTCATCATCATAAGCTTTGATAGTGATTTTCTTTTTGGGATCAATAGCTTGCTCATAGTAGCCCAATGCACGGATAAGCTTTACAGTACATATATTGAGACCAACTCCTCCATCTATTAATACTCTTTTTACCCAATGTTTATAGACTAAGACCTCGATATGTAGTGGGGTGTTATGCGGATGACTCAAGGAGACGTCACCATGTTCAGAAAAAGATATGTTATGTGGCATCATCATATGTGCCACCATGACTTGGAACTGATCAATATCCAGATCATTTGGAACTATTGTTTCTACAAGAGCTTGCTCCAATATATCCTTGTGTCTTGGTGAAAGTTTGAGCAATTCTAGTATGGATATCTGAGCGGGTGTTCTTTGTAGTTGGTCAACTGAGTTATAATGAATATTGGGGATAGTGGTTGTTTTCGATGTACTCCCCTTCAAGACATATTTTTGAGCCCGCGTTGTCACATTTACCGACGCATGTTCTTGTTTGTCTTTTATTTTTATGACATTCACTTGATTGTCATATGTAGATATGTGATTTATGACGTTGTCGTATGTATAATTGATGCGAGCTCCTTTTTTGTTGTTTGGCGTTGATGCTCCTCCCTTGTTGTAATTAGGAAGAGGATTTTTTAAAGCATCATGATCATCATTGGTTTTATGTCCATTGACTGTTAGGTCTCCCTTGTCTATTATATCTTGAACTAGGTTTTTCAACCTCACGCAACCATTTGTTCTATGCCCCTTGTTTCGATGATAATCACAATAATGTGAGTCATTCCATCATGGTGGTTTGACTTGGGGTTCAAAGTTGCTTGTGGCTGGCAATGCAATGATCTTATTTGCCAATAGTTCTCCAAATGTTGATTCCAAGGTTTTTCCTAATGGTCTATATGTTCTTCAATGTGGGGGAGGTGGAGTGTTAGCATTGCCCCCTTGGTTATTGTTGTTGTTCCCTCGATAGTTGTTGTTGTTGTCACCTTGGTGATTGTTGCTGTTGTTTGACGTTGAAGATCCTTGGTTGGTATTGCGTTGATAAGTGTTAGTGCCTTGATTATCACTTCTTTGATCATTACTGGATGGTGGGTTACCTGACAAAGTCAACACTGGTTGTTTAGACTTTACATTGTTGGCATCGATTACCCCATCATTAACATTTTTGTTTCTAGTCTAAAATTTGGACTTGTTTGAGTTGTTGTTATTGTTTTGATTGTTAAAGGTGTTATTGTTTGACGAACTAACACCTTCCTTGAAGAACTTAAAGGTTCCTTTCTTGATGGAACCTTCCTCTACTTGGATACCATTCTCTATTAATTTTGCAAGAGATGGTATACATTGTAGTTTGAGTTGATACTCATCTCACTATTTAGATTGTCTATGAAGATCTCCATCTTTTCCTTTTTAGGTAAATCTCGTGGGTACCTTGAGACCATGCACCTCCATTGTTGTAGAAACACAATGAATGTTTCATTGTTCCTTTGCTTCATATTGCACACATCAAGCATGGTGATCGCGTGTTGGATATTATAGGAGTATTGTGTTATGAATTTATTCACCAACTCATCAAATGACCTGATGGGAGGTGTGAGTTTTGGCAACCACTCCATTTTTTTCCCTCCCAAACTTATTAGGAATAGTCTCATCAGGTATGTGTTGTTGTGAGCGAAATCCAAGCTCATAGTACAAAATTCCTGGACGTGATCAAGGGGTCACTTTGACCATCATATTTGTCATACTTGGGTATATCTGGATTTGGATGGAAAGGTACCATGTTTAATCTCCTATCAAAAGGATAAGGACAAATATCCTCCAATGAGTATCTTATCGTGGTCCCTTGTTGCATGTCTTGCATTTGTCGTTGAAGTGTTTGGAGTTGTTGCGTAAGAATAGCTAGGGGTGCATTGGTCCTTCAATAGTGAGCTTCCCCTCGTTCATTAAAATTGTCACGGTCACGGGTATTGTCTTGTTCATGAGTGTTATCTTGTTCATGGGTGTGATCTTGATTGTGTGTGTTTTATAGATCATGTGTTTTCTCTCCTCTCAGATGTTCTTGATTATGGGTAATGTAAGTATAGGTTCTTTCCCTCGTTCGTGAAATTCCCTCATCAGTATTCCTTAAATTTTTTATGTTAAAATCTGCATGAATATTGACT
The DNA here is from genome assembly GCF_030272615.1 of Cryptomeria japonica. Lineage (NCBI taxonomy): Eukaryota > Viridiplantae > Streptophyta > Pinopsida > Cupressales > Cupressaceae > Cryptomeria > Cryptomeria japonica. The sequence goes on from NC_081414.1 coordinate 470,222,062, forward strand.
CATTTACTAGTTAGCATGAGGAGATATTTTTGCTTATCCGATTCTATAAGTCTTTCCACAAGTTTTTGGAATGCGACATTCTCTTGACATTCTTGGAGAAGCTCTTCAGTGATCTCTGTTTCCCCCATATTTGTATACTCTTCAAAAGGGTTGGACTCCCTATGACTCATGCTTGATTCTGGTTGTGATTCTTTCTCCTTATTTATCTGAGATCGAGTGACAATGGGCATCAATATATCTCTATAGTAGTGAATTCACCTTCTTCTATCAGGGTTCTTGGCGGAGTTGGTGGCTCAGGTTGAGCTTCGTTGTGACTGATAAGAAACTTTGGAAACAAGGCAGGATTAATCTTTCCTCCACTAATAATGCATTGATTGAATGTTGCTTTTTGAATGTAAGCCCTTCTTCTCAAAGGCTCCTTGTGAAATTCGTTGGTTTTGCCTTGAAGATATAAGCGCATATGACGCAAAAATACTCTATGTGAGAGAAAGAGTTGGCGATTGATATAGTGAAATTTTCTCCTCTTGATAAGGGTCCTAGGACTAAGTTGTTGCTTCTTCAACTCGAGCTTTTGATGAAGACTTCTTCTTCTCAAAATATGGGGAGTGGTCATACAAAATGATCAATGTTGATTATTGATGTTGAATATGGATACTTTGTTTTGAAACTTAAGCTTACTTGTCAAGTAGAGGTTTAGTTTGATTCACCCCCATGACAAAGTGTGTCAAATGATATGAGTCAAGTTTCACGATGTAGAAACTTAATTTGACAACTTGAGAACCTAACTAGGTATTGCTTTGATAAGATTTGTTGGATGGTGGAACCTTTGATCACTTTATTTGATACTCCTTAATCTTGTTGAATGAAATTTTTTCTCAAGGTAGTTGAAGATTTGATACTTCTTCCTAAAGATGTTAGTTGGATTTGGAAATTCTCTTCTCTCTAAGGTTGTTCTTTGCTCTTTTTTTTTAACTGATTGTTGTATTGGTTAATTTGTAACTTGCAAAATGTTTCAATGTTCATGACAAGAAAACATAGCACACATGAAAACAATGGCCATCCCTATGCTAAACATCGAGTGTATGTTCTTGTGAGGATGTTTTCAAATCCCCGATGTTTTCACTGGTTTGATTCATAACAGAAGACACATCAGATAGACTCTTTATTCAAGGGTCATCAACAATATCATATCCCACTAGTCTTGATACTCCATCAGCTCAAACAACCTTGTCACCCCCTAGAGGGCGCTCATTTTTTTTTGCCTTTTTCTAGAAATTAACCCAAAGTGAATTGTTTCACAATTGGGTCGTTATCTCGGGAGATATATGGTGTGTAATCTTGGGGGTAGATTCTTCCCCACCCCTGCACTATGATATTGCCAATGTATGGCAACTGACTCGGCTCATAGTTTCTACTTCTATGGTTTGTAATCAGGCTTTCGTTCAGTCTTCAGTGATAAACTCCTTCGAGAGGCTTCCCAACCTTAAGAACAAAGGCTTTACGTATCTTAAAAATACTGAGGGAAAGCTAATCACTGATCAAAACAGTTGGAGGAGATTTTCATCAGCCTCCACATTTGATTATAGTGGGTTAGAATACTTGACAATAAAGTCGTTGCCCACTCAGCTTGTACCCTTCTCACTAGCCCCCTCAAGGCTTTGGGAAGGCAGACCCTCTAAAGGATTTAATTGCTTGAAGTAAAAAAAAAAAGCATAAAAGAGTGGGTTTGGCTTTTTGATCACCCAAGTAAGGGGAGAGCATATACCTACCACTCAAAATAAAGAAAACAATGATTCTTTTTAACCCTCAAAGCAATGATTTCCTAACTTATAATTGAAGATGTTGCTCCAAACAAGCATGGTGTTCTTTTTAGCCCTTTATAGCAGAATGTGTGTTTCAAAACTTTGGAAAATAAACCTAGTCAACAAAATAAAATCATTTATTTGGTCAACAAAATGAAAATCGTGTAACCAAACATCAATGAGGTTCTTTTTATTTTGTACCAAAGAAAATGAGGTTCTTTTTAGTTTGCACCAAAATGAAAGTGAGATCCTTTTTAACTTTGCAAAAAAAAAAAGAAGTTTGTTTGAAGTTCTTTTTAACCTTTTGCAAAATAGAAAGTGAGGTCTTGTTTTAAACACCAAAGAAACGATGAGGTTATTTTTAGTTTGCAACAAAATGAAAGTGAGCTCCTTTTTAACTTTGCAAAAATAAAGGTTTGTTTGTAGTTCTCTTTAACCTTTTGCAAAATAGAAAGTGATGTCTTGTTTTAAACACCAAATAAATGATAAGGTTCTTTTTAGGTCCTTGCAAAATAAAAGTCAGTTCTTTTTTTAAATACCTTTGTAAAAGAAAATTTTGAGAAAAGATCAAAATTTACTTTAACTCCTTGGAACCTGCAACGAAATATTAGACCTGCAAAAACCTCTCAAAAAGTTAGTTCATATGGTGGGCTTTACAAGCCTGAAATTTCCTTATGTTACAAAAATTAGCTCTCTTCCTATTACAAAAGTGCTACTCTGGAGCAGGTATGCGCTATTATGATGATTCCATGTTTTAAGAGAAAGTAAGACATATTATATTAGAAAGGTCCACATATGCACTAGAATATCTGGGCATGAACCTGCAGAAAATTTATTAAAAATTTGTGGGTTGCCCCACGGTGGGCGCTAATTAATGTATGCCAAAAATGCGGTTTTCAACCCGCAAGAAGAAAAACACTTCAAACACACCAATGAAGCATTGCATTAGAGTTAGAAATCATACACAAGTTAGTGGATTTAAAACTCTTAAAATCGCCTCATTGTCCTCTATCTCTAAAGATCTTTAAGATTCAAGGTGACCCTCACTTGGAAGAGCACTTGATGAATTAGATGACAACCTAGAGAACGAGATTTTAGTGATGTGCTAAGATCAAAATAGATGCAACTAAGATCTTAGCTAAGATGAGATGATGGATGAAGATAGGAGGCAAGATGCAAGACTAGATGATTAAGATTAGATGCTGCTAGATGAGTTAATTAAAATAAAAAGATTTATTTCAACTAAAATGAATGCAACTTGCATTTGGGTAGATATTTAAATAAATATTAATTTATTTAAATGAATGTGAATTTTGGATTTTATTTAAATAAATCTTAATTTACTTAAATGAGAAAAACGGGGATAAAGCATTAAATACTTGAAGACTTTCAAGGAAACCATTAAAGGCTTAAGAAGACTTTAAGGAAAACCATTAAAGGTTTGTGAAGACTCTAGAAGGAAGCCATTAAAGGTTTGAAGATTTTAAGGGAAGCCATTAAAGGTTTCAAGTGGGTGGGGATAAATAGGATTTCAAATAAATAATTTATTTATTTAAAATTGCGGTGCAACTTGCATTTGTAGGAAAATGCAAGTAGGTGGAGGAAAATAAGATTTATTTTAGCCAAAAGGAGATGCAACTTGCATATGTTGTAAAATGCAAATGGGGTGAGGGAAATAGGGGTTTTTAATTAAATGTAAATTTAATTAAACGGGAAAGGGGATTTTAATTAAATGTTGAATTTAATTAAAATGGAAAGGGGATTTTAATTAAATGTTGAATTTGATTAAAATGGCTAGAAGGGGATATTCAATTAACTATTGAATTTAATTAAAATGGCTAGAAGAGGATATTTAATTAAATGTTGAATTTAATCAAAATGACTAAAAGGGGATATTTAATTAAATGTTGAATTTAATTAAAATGGCTTAAATAGAAGAAAGGGGGAATTAATTAAATCTTTAATTTGATTAATAGTTGATTAGAAGAAAAGGGATATTGATTAAACCTTAGTTTAGTCAATAGGCAAATTAGGGTAATCAAACAAATATAAATTCATTTAATTAGTTGTGCAAGTTTTAGATGTCTACACAATTAAGTCAAATTTCATTTCTATTTCATGGTTAATTCCAAAACCAGGGTTTGACCTAAGGCAAACCCCTATTCAAAACCCATTTCCCTTCCTTAGTGCATGGAGGAATAGGTGCGAAGCTATAATATTCAGGATAAACTTTATTTGTAGAGACAAATTGATCCCCCATTGGAGTGTGAAAAGTTAGGAGGACCAAAATAAGTGTCGCTCTGATCCTGACAAATCAGGAGCTCCTTCTGGGAATAGGTTTGAATCCTCATATCCATGTTCATGGCTTGATCTGATGACTGTAGCTTACTATTTATGCATTTTTACATCAATTTCCAGCACATTTACCCTGATTTTAGCAAATTCAATAATTCAATTCAATCTAAGGGAAAGAAGAGGGCACATTCTAGCAACCCCTTGGATTAGATCAACATTCAAACCTCTTAGGTTTAGATCTATCTAATTCCTGCCTTTCCCCAATGTAATGGTCTTAGGTCATAAAACTAGTGGTTTTCATCCTTCTATGGTGGAAACCCTAATTTTTCACCATTACAAATAGAAGAAGTTGGGATTCTTATACATCTTAGAGCAACAATCCATAGGATTTATGAAGAGGTTCGAGTCAAAATTAGAATTTCGACTCACATTTAATTTTTTTTAAGGTGATATTGGGGTTAAACAATGGTGCCCCCTATCCCCTACTTTTTGTGGCTTGTATATTAAAAATTTGAAGAGAGCTTAAAATTTGCAAGGTGGCAATGGTGTTTGCTTGGGTGATTTTGTGATAAGGTTTATTTTTATGTGGATGACCTCGTTCTAATTACTAAATTGAATCTAGGATTTGTAGAGTGGTGGGGACACAAATCAATATCAATAAGACCAAAGACACGATTTTCTCTACTAGAAGAAAGCAGTGCAAGCTTAAGTTCTATTTTTAAGGTAGTATTCTTGAAGGAGTTACAAAATACAAATATCTCAAGATTGACTTCAACAAAAATCTAAGTTGGGAAGGTTGTAGAAAAAGGAGAACTTTAGGAGGTTTGAAAGCATTTTATGCTCTTCAAAATAGATGCAGAATGAAATATCTATGAGATTGGAAAACCATCCATACTATTTTTGGTATTTTAGTGATTTTGGTTATACTCCATGGGTGTCAATTGTGGCCTAGTAGTATTTAGACTCAATGTGGAAGTAGTTTAAGAAAATTAAAAAATGCTTGATTACAAGAAAGTTCAAATTTAAAAGTTTAGTCCCCTATGATATCATGTTGAGTGAAATAGGGGATTCTCCTATTGAAGCAATTTCTATGGTGCATCTCATAAGATATTTAAAGAGAATTGAGCAAATGGAAGAAGATAAATGGCCTAAAGTTTTTTTCAATGACATCATGTGTGAAAGAAAGAAGACTTGGATGCAATAAATTAACAAATGATGGATGAATGAATGTGTACACCATAAATAGTAAATAGATAAGTTCCACGAGCATATGTGGGAGTAAAGTGATTTGGAGAAAGAATAATTATTGTATTGAGGAGTTCAATCCCACAAATGATCACCATAAAAAAGTGTACATAGGGGCTAATATTCTATGGAGAGCCAAAATCCTTATAGCTTAGTTAAGAAATAATTCTCATCAACATTGTTGTGAAAGAGGATGGTGGAAGAGGTCAAAAGAAGTTTGGGAAGAAAGGATGTGTAATTTTTTCACTTCTAGGGCAACGAAATCATAAAAAACATTTCATTTTGGAGTGTGGAATATGGACAAATATGTAAATATCTTGATAGGTGGTTCTTAATTTTTTCTATTCAATAAGGAGATTATTAAGAAGCTGGGGGTTCTCATCAGCACCTTGAACAATAAAAAGATTAAAATACACAAATCAATTTGAGTAGGTTGAGTGTCTCATAGACTATTTTTAGCCTTGTACACATTAATTTTTATTTTTATTTTTTTTATATTAAAATGATACCATGGTGTGTTATTGAGTACTTTGAGTAGGAACAATTTACTCTCATGGGTCCAAACACATCGTGGCAACTAAGTGAAAGAAGAGCTCAAAGTAGTAACATCTCCAACATTGTGGGCTACACACTCCTTTTTATAGGAAACATTTTAGCCCCACATCGTCTCTTTTCCATCTCTCCTTGTTGGCACAAACCTCTTTGTTCTTGTACCACATCTTCAAACACTTAAAGTCTATGAAAATTTGACACATGTAACAGAAATGGGGGTTTGAAAACATGGTTAAGAAAAAATACCAAGCCATTAGGGGCATTGAAACTAACGAACCAATGATAGAAAAAAACATCTTTTTAAATGGAAAATTTACAACCAAAAACCATAAGGTTGGTGAATTTTTCACTGGGCTGCTATCAACCTTTTGACAACTATCAAATGCAATTAATTGATTCTTGGTTAAGAAGAATTTTTAGGAGGATTTAAATATCCCCTAAAATCATACTATCCAAATTTTGAAAGGGCTAGCAAACCCATATTCTAGCAATCGAGTGGAAAATATAGTTGGGCCTTAGAGCTCACTCTAGACAAGAAGGCACCAAACTAATGTTGGTGACACAAATGAGAAGTTATTATTTGTGAATGCAAGTCTGTATAAGAGAATCTTAAGGTGTAGGCAAATCCAAAAAAGGGGGAAGTATCAAGGGACAAAAAAAACTCATTATGATTCTACCAAAAACTGCAAGAAATAATGTAATTGTCATTGTTAAAATGATCAACTTAGTAAGTGATCAATCAAAACAAAGGGAGGTCAAATGTAAAACAAAAGAGGTTTTCCCACTTCAAGAGAGATCTAGATCTAATCAAAGAAAAATAAAAAGTTTCATAGTAGACAAAGGGGGAAAAGTAGAAGGATTTAGAGAAAATGAAGACTCCTACAACCCCACGTCTACCCCTCTACTATGGTCATCATAACTATTTAAATGAGCTCATGAACATGAAAAGGATGATTGAATATATAGAAGCAAAGGATGAAAATAAATATTCCAGTTTAAAAGAAATAATAGAAGTTAGCTAGAACCTTGAAAGGGAAAACAAGGTGCTCAAAGACCAAGTATTAAGTTTTCAAGTCAAAATGGAAAGAGACGACATGAGATTATCATTATAAAGAAAGAATTAGAACAAACAAAAGCAATAGAAAAAAAAATCTATTGTAGGGAGAATGAAGTTAAGTGACACAATGTAGCTATAAGAAATTCAGTCAGACATTGCAACACATGGAAACAAGAGAAAAAATTAAGAAATCAAGTAGAAGAAGCCATATCTTGGGCACAATTTGTAAATGGACCTTTAATAGAGAAAAAGAAAATATAGAGAAACAAATGAAGAGGAAAATAAGAGAATAAAATTATAAGAAGGAAAAAGTTGTAAATATCATCATAAAAGGTTTGAAGGACTTTGGTGAAAAGGAGGAACTGATCTTCTAGTAAGAGACTTTCTCAAAGACAAGCTCAAATGGACAGGTTGTATCCTACAAACAAACAAGATCAAAACAAAAATAGGAGGAGGTAAGAATAGGCATGTAAGAGTTGTTCTAAGAAACATGGAGGACAAGAATGTGATCTTAAAGAATAGGGAGTTGCTTAGAGGCATTTATATTTCTTAGGAAGTAGACTTGACATTTGTATAATAAGAATGAAGGAAGGAGTGGGAGAAAGCAAAATCAACAAGAGATATATAGGAAAGTAGGCATGGCTAAAAATAGAAAATCTCAAATTAGCAAGTGTCTAGCACTTAAGAAATAAGAGTTCAGGACTCCATGAGAGTTTTTATATATAGGAAGTTGAAATTTCGTAGAGCTTACCCATGGAGGACAAGACCGAGGTCGAGGCCCGTAGTAGAAGGCAAAGCCATTATTATTGTTACAGAAACAAGTGAACATGATAGTTGTAAAGTTATAGACTTCGAAGGGTACAATAAAATAGGTTAAGGGCATGGAGACATTATGGTCCCAATAAGAGAAACATGGGATAGAATAATAAAAGTGAAAAAAGGGACCCAAACAGGTAGTTTGTATGGCTAAAAATAAAAAACAACGAGGTAACAATTAAAATGGCTACATGTTAATTTGCTCCAAAAATCTCAAGATTTTAGAAGAGAAATCTAGATAGTGGAAACACTTATGTGTCACTAAAAAGGATATTTTTGTTTTCAAAACTTTAAGAGATATCATTCTAATGAAGGATTTTAATGCAAGGACAACTAATGATCAGTCATAACAAAGAAGGTGGGGACATCAATCCTCTATGATTAAAAGAAAATGGAATGAAAATTCAAGAAAGGACCTCATAAGATGGTAAGGGAAGTGTGTCACACTTTGTAAGGGAAGTGTGTCACACTTTGTAAGGGAAGTGTGTCACACTTTGGAATGGAATTACTCGGTATATGTAGCTTTTACGATTTGGTTATCTATAATGGTGTGAAAATTTGGCCAAGATCTGGTGGTAGTACTTGTAAAAATTACAATGGACAAAGTGTGGTGGATTATGTGATATGTTCCCAAAATTCTACGTATAGGTTGCTAGAGTTCAATGTTGAAAGTTGTCCTATTGAATTAAAATATGATCATATGCCTCTTTTAGTTAAGTTTGACATCTATTCTAGTAGTTTACAAGAAGAGAATATCCAACAAGCCTATGCACAAGGCAATATTCTCACGAATCATGAAATTTATGAATTATTTATTGTTGCACTTGAACATTATCTTCAAATGGCAAAAAGTAACATGACATAAAATAAAAAAATGAAGGAAATGAATATATTTGTAGTAGCATGTTGATCCCCTTAATTCATAAGGCGTTGAATGTATGAAAGAGATCTTGACTTGAGAGGGGAGCCTTAAACACATTTCCAAGTAATTCTTGGTATGATGAGGAATTCAAAGCTACAAAGAGATCTATCAAAGAGAATGAATCAAACAAATAAATCAAAATAAAATATGAGAAATTGATAAAATATTAAAAAGAAAGCTATTTGATTTCAAGAAGGAAAAAGTTGATTTCTATGGTAAACACAACCCCAAAATATTTTGGAGAGACCTACATAAAAGGAGAAAACGAATACAAAACAATATCATGGATCATCATTGACTGGATTATGCAAGACCCCTTTATGAATATGCACATAAGAAAGCAAAGCCTCCCAAAACTAGTCCATTAAATGAGGTCTTCTTTGTGGAGGGTATCAAACAAGGAATTAAAAACCTTGCCAATGGCAAAGCTCAAGATATTGATAAGCTACAAGTTGAATTCTTAAAATGGGGAAACGAGTGCTTGGATCCTCACATGACAAAAATATTTGACAATGTTCAGTGAAAGTGGCTTTTCGGATGAGTGGACAACTAGTGTGGTTATTCCTCTTCACAAAAAGTGGAGATATTATTAATCCTTCTAATTATCATACTATCATAATCAATCCTATTCTTGGAAAGCTTTGTGGGGGTGTGATAGAACACATAATCAATAGTTGGGATGAAAAGAGGGGAAAATAGCAAAAGGGCAAGTTGGCTTCAAACTAAGGTATTCTACCATTGATCACTGCATCACTCTTAGATACTTTATTGAAAAGGTATGAGACACTTGAGGGGGTGAAGCTTTTTTTTGTTTCGTTGATTTCGAAAAAGCCTTCGACATTGTCCCTACAAACATACCATGGATCAAAATGAAGGAACTTGGTATTCTTAATAAACTTAGGGCAATAGAGCATAAAATCTATGAGCAAGTTAGAGGTAAAATCAAAACCAAGAATGATAGAATGCTTTGATAGTGACATTGGTGTCAAACATTGTTTCCCTCTATTGCCCACATTGTTTGCTTTATATATTGACAAGCTTGAAGAATGGTTAAACAATACTAATGAGGAGGGTATTCAACTTGTTGGTTATGTGGTGAAGTTACTTTTATATGTAGATTATTTTATTCTAATTGCTAAAACTACCCAAGGTTTGAGAGATCATTTGAAGGCTTTAGAGCTTATTTTCCAAGAAGTTAGGGTGTAAGAAGCAGTAGGTTAGTTACATCTTTGAGGAGAGCTCATTGGAGATAGTGGAAGAATACAAGCATCTGGGAATTGAACACCAAACTCAGTTAGGAGACATGTAGAACAAAAATGATTCAAGGACATTGGAGATCATGTAACCTTTTGTAGAATAAGTGCAATTGTAATGCCCGCTACAAAAACCCTAGAGAAACTAAACATATAATCTAGAAAAGTAGTCATAATTTTTTTTATAAAGTAATAATGACACTTTAAACTACATTAACATATCATGAAATAAATACACAGATTAAACATAACACATAACTAAAGTGCACAAGTGGAATGATCATATAAACAGATAAATATTCTTAACATTATTCTCTAGGGTATCATAGCATCATTACTTGACTACAACATCAACAAGGAACTATAGAACAACTAACAATGATTCATTCTTTCCATATATACCAATATTCTTTTCATCACATATAACATAGAAAGGTAATCCTATAAGATTCCATTAAACACTTCTAGCACAATGAGTCCATTTAATATTAGTTCATCAAATGATCCTAAACTAACAACACTAGTAATCACATCTTTTAACCAACATTACATAAGTCATCATAACAATATATATTACATCATGTACAGGTGATCATTATAATTATACATTATTTGCTTCAAATGGGAAATGATGATATACAATTGCTCCAAGAATCCATAGTACAAGAATTGAAGATAAGTAGTAGCATCCATTACGCATACAAACATCCAACTAAGAAAATCCCAATGGAAGAAGGCATCAACCACCCGTTTATGTGGAACCAAAAGGAACCACCCTCGTGCTCTAGAGAATGATATAAGGCTCTACACACACTAAGCTTATACTGACACCTATCTCCCAAAGAAACACAACAAGATAACATAAACAAAGGTTATCAAACAAGACACAGGCTTAACCATAAAACAAGGACTAATACCAAAGACCAACTAGAGACTTCCATTAAACAAAGGTTGAGACCGAGGACACGCATAGGGGAAAGTGTGATCACATGCCATCGTCAAGGTTATCCTGATAGTCTCTCTTGATCCCGACTCCAAGTGACACCCATGCGAAACCAACTCTACCTCTCGTGAAGACAAGGGAGTACAATCATGTCAACAAGGCCATCCCAATCTCACCCTAAGTCCGAACTAGCACTTGAGTGGGCCACCACAATAATCTTGTAATGTGAAAACTACCCAAACTCCTAAGTAAATTTATTAAGGTTATCACTTGCTTACATAAAACTCCTAATGAGATCTCCTGGCAGCCACTTATAGGCCTTGACACTCACTTGGAAGCCACTCCCCTTCATATGTTCCTTAGGTCTAAGATCAAATACAAATCATGAATCACAAATATATCTCAAATTCATATAGCAATGCATAATCAATTGGTTCCATGTAATAATTTGAACCATTGCAACAAACAAATTCATAAACAATTTTCAATAGAGCACATTTTATGCAACTACAAGAATACCACATAAATCCTCCATAAATTCAATTAAACAACTCTGGAAATCCATCACAGGGAAACACAAATTTGAAAACTAGTCTTTGGTTTGACTCAGATGAAAGAAAATTTTGAAAACAAGTAAAACAAGTAAAAAATAACCATAATCACGCATTTGAAAACTCTCTTAGTGCATTTGCATATTCTTGTCGTGCATTTACACATTTATTAATTCTTCTAGCACATTTGCGACCCCATATTAGTGCATATGTGACTTAGAATAGTGCATATGTCACTTCTTTTAGCGCATATGTTAATTCTTTTAGCACATACGCTAATTCTTTTAGTGCATATGAAAAAGTAGTAAAATACGAAACGAAACATAAATAAAATTCATAAACAAACTCCATAAAGCTCAAATAAGGTCCGACATAATAAAAAACAATCCAGGAAGAGATGTCTTTCATTCAGAAGAAAAACAAATAACTCCAAACGAAAAACTCATCCTTGAAAACAATTTCTTGACAAGAACCAAATCCCAAAAACATAATTTACTTTCACAAGATAATTTCGCAACAAAATCAAAACATTTCTATATAGTAAATACACTCACAAGAATGATTTCTCAACTAGGATCAAAAGACCAAAATTCTTATCACCCAACAAATTGGATACAAATAATAAAATATAAAACTTTTTCCAAATTCATAGAAAACTATCTCAAACACGAAGCAGACAATCTTTTCCTTTCAAAATCAAAATATGAATTAGGAATGAGGAAATCACCAACCTGGAAACAAGATGAATGGTCAAAATATAGAAGAAAGTTGAAACACAACCAAAATCCCAAAAAACAACACCCAGATACAATCCATCCAATCATTTTCCCACGTAATCACAACAGCAATGAAGAATTCCAAACACGCAATCCACAATGAACAATCCCACATAAAACTTCGAAATCCAAAAGCAATTCCTCTTTCAAAAACCTAAAACCACCAAAATATTTCTCCAGAAAATATCATAGCCTCCTCAAAATTTCAACCCATTCAACAATAACGCAAATCTCTCCAAAAATTCTCCAAAAAACCCTAATTAAAACATATGCAAAAATCCTAAAAATTAGCTTGCTTCATGCACAAAAGCTCAATTAGCAACTTCAATGCAAAACATAAAGCTCAGTCCACTTCCACCTTTGAAAACAAAGAGAAAATAGTTAAAAATAATAATTACTAAATTAAACTCCCAATTAGCCAATAAAACAAATAAAATAAAAGAATATTTAACAATTAAATTCCCAATTAAATATAAAAGCTCCAATAATATAATTCCATAAAAAAATTATTAGCATAATATATTAAACTCAAAATAAATATTTAAAATAAACTTGCAATAAACATTATTTATTAATTACACAAAAATAAAAGCTAAATTAAATTACTAATTAATTAATCGTCACAATTTAATAAAATTAACCCAACATAATAATTAATTAAAATAAAATACCCTATAACTCCTACAAGGCAACATAACCAAAATACTAAAACTGACAAGGTATCAACTAGGCCTAGAATGTGATAAGACATTATATCTTTCTCCGATCAACTTGCCATTGGGATTAAATACATGCTCAGACCTGTGAAGCCAGGTGGAGTCGATGTCTGGTACTTGCATCCTGCATAACACCAAACGTCTATGCACAACATATAAACATATATATACATTCATGGAGTAAACACATAGGTGAAAAATGAATCACAACGTCACACCCTACTCACAATGAGTAGTATGCCATCGTCCCTTCCACGTATATAGTAACAATACATCATAATGACACATCATCATTAATAATATCACAAATAAATATAAACCACAACATGTATATGAATATGCACAAATAGCAAATCATAAATCCCAACATCAACATAGTCCTGAGTATATCATCATCCACATAAAACATAATGTATCATTTGTCCACATGAAATGTCTATCACCATAAACAAAACCATAAGCATCTACCAAGAGTATCATAAATGTATCTAAACAAGTCCATAAATGTCTATCAATGCATCAAGAGAAAAGTGTATCAAGGAGGGACACTACAACAAGAAAGTAGAGTTGTCATTGGAAAACTAAGAAAACCTTTTTTTGGTTTGTTGCCATACCGATTGTCCTCTATGGTTGTCAGGTTTGAGGGAATGACATACCAAACCATAAGTGGAGGCAGGTAGAAAGAATTCAATATCATCTAATTGCTAGCAGTCTCAAAGTCATATCAATGGTTCCATATGAGATTCTTTTGGTTGAAGTAGGAATGTTTCCGATAGAGGTATCAATGATAATTTTTCTAATAAGTTACTTGAAAAAAGTTGAAAACATAGATAGACATCACTGACTCAAAATGGTTGTGGAAGAGGAATTAGACTGAAGAAAGAAGTCTTAGATGAAAGAAAACAACAAGTGGATGAGTAAATGGGACATTAAATTGCATGAATGCCCCAACACTATGAAAAGAAAAAAAAACAAAACATTTTAAAATTTTTTTTAGGACTACCATGTGGTCAAAACAAATTGGTTGAAAAAAAGCTCATTATGTCAAAGAGTTCAACCCCACATACATGGTGAAAAAGATTATTTGAGGGTCGTAGTCAAGGGAAAGGCTAGACTTTTAGTTGTGCACCTGAGAATTGGTTCACGCCATCTTAGGTGCAAGATAGATAGATGGACAATCCCCAAAGAAGAGTGGGAAGATAAAACCTGTATTTTTTGCAATAGAGGGGTGGTTGAAATAGAATGACATTTTATCATTGAATGTGCTTCTTATGAAGATATACGCACTCAACATAAAAACAATCTAGATGTTGGTAGTCTGAATGAGTTATTTGAAGAGATAAGACTTCACAAAGTTGCTAGCTTCTCCGTTAAGAATTACAATAAGAAAATTGACATAAAAAAAAACTTGAAAATTATTAAAATTTCGACCCTTCATTCCTTACAGTAAGTACTAATGATCTTTTAATCATTATTAAAATTCCTACCTCATCCTTCCCATCTTCCTTTTTTATAGCCACTTGTTTATACTATGCTCAACCATGCTAAAGTTGAAGGTATTCCTTTTTCTATCCACTTATTTATGCTATTCTCAACCATGCTAAAGTTGATTACGATAGTACATTAGTGAGAAGACTCTTTTGCTCTAGGTACAGTTGAAGGGATTGGCGATGATGGTCCATAGAAACAAAATCTGGGCGGCTTTTCCTTGATGGAAAAAAAAAGGTGTAAACAGCGGCGGGGACAAGAATTATCAGCCGATTTTTCCGTCCTTTGATTCCCTCGTACAACGACACGTGGACCCTTTGTTTTCATCTCTCCTGTGTTGGCAAATCCGCTTTTCATTTGGTCATGGGTTGGGCTTAGATAACCTACCTTTGTGTGTTTCCCCCATTGCCTCTCTGCATTTAAATTTCTGCCTTACGCCTAGGGTTTCGGGGGAGTTTTCATAAATTTTGCTGTTACAATATCAGATCCCTTTGGTTTGCTTCTCTCAAACAATATTGCAGGTGTGTTTTTTTCCTTTTTTCTTTGTATGCATTTAAATTTGCGGGGTTCTACTGTTGAGCACGCCAAATCAGGTGCACGCACATTTCTTGAACTGCTCAAAATCGTTCCTTCTACTTTTAGGAAAAGTTATCTTCAAATAAGTTTGCATGAGGGCATAATGACCGCGGTTATCATGGACAAAGTCAATTTAACTAACAGGCAATGCATAAATATCCAATCAAGATTAATAAATATTGATTTAATTTCGAATTCTCGGTTTCCGTGTACTCTACCTCAGCTCTCCATGATATCGCAAGCACCACTTATTTAAGTCATTTGCAGATCCTTTATCACTTGTTTCCCCTTCTTATGATTGATGGATCACACTTACTCACTGTGTGTGATCCGAAATGTCAGATGCAGAAATTTGAGACGGTTTTCTCCAAAAGCTTTACAATTTAAGATTAACAAAGTTTGTATAATAACATTAGACAGAATTTTACACTTACAACTATCTCTAAAAAAAACTCCAAAACAGCGGTTAAAATCATTTTGTCGAGAGTTTAATTATCATTGTTTGCTACAACGTTCATGGAAATTGGAACCATCAGCTTCTGCAAAGTTACACCCTGCTTTTTTGCACGACCTGATATTTGGAGCTTTGTTTTATGGCCTGAGTTCTTTTCCGTTTTTGCTCATATAAGCCTTGAATAGTGTTAATTTTCCTGACGATGGTGATGTACCCGAAGATAAGTTGACAAATCGCAAAACATGACAACTTTAATATCTGAATACTTTCAATTTACTAGGTGATCCAGTAAATAATTATTTACAAGGTGACTAAGTCACATTTAACCGCTGCGAACTCTTGGCAGATGGCAGCTACAAAGTGAAATAATTTTATGTTAATTTGAAAGATAAAGCGTTTGGCAAAACCGTAATAATCTACTTACCGTGCTAAGTAACCCTTCGAATGTTGTAGCCTAGGAATTAACCATATATCAATTTAGTTGTCAATGCTCTCGTCATTTGAAAGATAAAGCTTTTGGCAAAACCATGTTAATTTACTTACCGTGCTAAGTAACTCTTCAAATGTTGTAGCCTAGGAATTAACCATATATCAATTTAATTGTCAATGATCTCATCATTTATAAATCACAATTTTAGAAAACCCAGTTGGATGTTTCTTTGCATGCTTTAGCCTATTCTATTTGTGTTCATGCCGACTATAAAATTGTCAAAAGTGCTTTTTGAATTTTAATGAAGATATTCACTTATTTAAAATCAATAACGTCATTTTTTGGTTTCACTTTTATTAATTTTGTATATTTTTCATTATAGGGAGAAGAAAGATTGTGCTTTTATTTGTGTCGGGGACAGTCTGGAATTGCCCTTGAGGTTAAAGATATCTCAATCTGACATTATAACACATTTGAAAATGACCGAGGGGTAAGACTACGCATCTGTTGTCCTCTCCAAGTCAGTCTCCTCAGCACCTGCAAAATTCAAATGGCAGCTGCTGATTCACGTGACTCAACTGCACCCTTGTTGCAGCCTCTAGCAGATAGAGATTCTTCAACAGCTGTACAGAAATACGACTCTCTTACAAAAATGGGTGGTTTCCTTGTTAGCCTGCTTGTTCCTCTGCTGTTCTCCTATATATTTAGGAATAGAAAAAAGGGAAAGCTGCGTGGAGTGCCTGCTGAAGTTGATGGGGATGGTGCTATCGTGATGCGGAGCTATCACTTTCCTTCCCCTGTAGAAATGCCATTTGAAGGAGCTTCAACCCTTGCATACCTCTTTGAGAAATCATGTAAAAAACATGGCTATGTGCCTTTACTTGGAAGCAGGAAGCTTATCAGCAGAGAAACAGAATTCAGCCCAGAGGGTAGATCGTTTGAAAAACTACATTTAGGAAAGTATGATTGGATAAATTATGCTCGTGCATTTGAACGTGCATGTAACTTTGCATCAGGCTTGGTAGAACTTGGCCATGAAAGAGGTGAGCGTGCTGCAATTTTTGCTGAGACTCGAGCAGAATGGCTAATTGCCTTGCATGTGAGTTGCGAATCTTTCCTGTTTTGGTTATGGTATTTCGACTGGGATTTTCTTAAATCAAAGCCCACCTTTTCTAAAGCAGGGATTTTAATGTGAATGTGTGGGTTTAAATCTCTCTCTCTCTCTCTCTCTCAGCTAGTTGCTCTTATGATTTTTGATAGAAAACAAAACTGGATTTCAACACTTAGAATATGTATAGTCCAGCTATTAATGATTGATATGAAACTGAATTCATTTGTAAATTGGTAAATGATTTATTTTTAACTTCCAAACCCAGTGAAAAAGGCATTGACAATGGAACTATTGATTTTTAGAACATGAGGATTCTCTTTGGAATAAACTCACTTATATGCCTGATACAAACTAAAAATTTGTCTATAATAAAATGCTTTTATCCTTGTTGCAAAGTATTTTTTTTCTTTCTTATTATAACTTTTGGCAAATTTGGACATATGAAATAGGGTTGCTTCCGTCGTAACATTACAGTAGTAACGATCTATGCTTCTTTGGGGGAGGAAGCACTTGCACACTCATTGAATGAGGTCTGTGAACATCCTTTCCTTGTTTGTTTTTTATTCGCAATGTTTGATTTGTTTAATCTAAATATTCAAAGCTGGTAGGCAAGTTAATTTGGTAACATTATCTTCTTCTGTAGAAATATGATTTGTTATGCCTTTGCCAGCTTATTGTATTTCAAAATTTTAATTTCACAAAAAGAATTTAGGTCCTTATCACAATATTTTCGAGAATAATTTGTCAAAAGCTCATGGAGGACACTTCCACAAGTACCTATGAAGATACCAAAATTCCATTCTAGTACAGATAAAAGATTGTTTGCCGATCCTTTTCTTTTTCATTTGGGTCATGGCTGCAATGGTAGCAACAGTAATGGCTGCAAATGGTGACAACATCACAGTCAACGTTACAATAATTGGGAATTAGTAGCAAAGATAGGGCCTTTATTGTGAAGAGGCTAATGGTTGTACCTCTGTATTCTTGTTTGGATGAGATTGGTTTCAAGTCCTAGGTGGGTGTTTTGAAATAGAGACACATTAGACAGATAGTCTAAGTAGAAAGGCACGTGTCACATGCCTTTTAGAGGAATGTTTCATTGAATCCTTCAAGCAATTTAGACAAAACATGAGTGCAGGTTTGTGTTGGTGATGTGACTACTTGCATGATGATGTGATGGATTCTTTGTGTAACTCATTTTATTCCATTTGTCATGAACCTGGCTAAGTGATGGCATGATGGATGCTTCATTACATTTGTTACATTTGTGTGTGTATTGATTGATGATGTACCGGGTGTTCACTTTTAATGATTTGGGGTTTTACAATTTTCTATAAATTCATAGTTGCAGATCACATTCTTATTGTGGAATACTTAGTGACATTGCGATCCCACATTCAGAAATTTATAATTTACTTTACATGATGATAAATTAATACTTATTTACCATAGCTTATGCATGTTTTGGAAGTACAATAATGTTGAAACTTAAAACCTGCAGGACAGAATATCAAAACTTTAAAATCTACAGCACAAAGTGTCAAAATGGAGAGGTTTGAGCCTTGGAAAGCCCCAAAATTAGTAGTTGTCATCATAGTTTCGCCTTTCTATAGAATATAACAAAACATCAACTAAGCTGGGTGCAACCTTATGGCAAGAACCACTTGCAGGAGCGCATGCCATAAAGACCTAGATGTGGATGCAGACAAAGCAGTTCCCATTGTTGACCTGTTTCTTATTAAATCTGTACAAAGGAAGAACTCATTGGAAATTTGGCCATCTTAAGTAAAAGAGGATGCAAGAATCCTCCCAGGTTCTGAATTCTATGAATTTGAAGGGTCCTTTTTTAGTTCTTCCTTTGAATGGAGAGAAGGAAAATATGTATGAATGTAATCAACATCTTTTAACTTTGCTTATCTCAACCTAGTCTTCATTGTATACTCAATGAATCTATAACTAATGCTGGTAAGGATGGTTAGTCGGTTTGAATGCAGATCATAATTCTGTTAGTTCTGAGGTGGATGTTTGCACACTCGGTTTTGAGTATATGTTATTACAGACAATAATTTAAATAATTGAGTTAATAAAGCCATGCTTTGAGCACATGAAACAATGCTTGCAAGGAAATAAGGAAGAGGATGCGTGGAAACAATATATTATGATTAAAGTAGTATTTGTATCAAGATATGTAGTTTTTAGAACATGCAAATTATAAAGACAACATGCAATGATGAAGATGTTCAGACTGGAAAAAAAAAAGGTTCAGACCAAGAGAGCAGAGGGTGTGAATGGTTATGTGAACAATTTTTTAACATAATGTCATTAATTATAGAAATAGCTATATATGATAAAGCATACATATTTTCAAGTAATGATATAGCAGGTGCACAAGAAAGCTATAGCCTATAAGGTGCACAAGGAAGTTAGCCTATAAGATAGTAAGCCAAACAAGGCTGGTGGATAGACATATACCAATTGAGGTAGTTTGGATTCAATTCATATATATTGTAGTTTGTTGGCCCTATTTGCGAGAAAGGAAGAATGTGAATAGTTGGATTGCAATTTTTTGTGTGAGGATGCATTCAGTTGGTGTTCCTTCATATTTAGTTGTAAGCCTCACGTGTAATGCCAGCTTAAAACTGGTTGACTGTTTTTTTTCGATATATTGATTTAAGGTAGCAGCACATACCAGTTCACTGGCTTTGTAACATAATATAATTAATCTTCTTCTTTTTTAACTCATAAACTGCTAACTTAATTTTAGAGTTCCTATGATCTACAAATAGAGCATAATGCAAACAACATTAACAACACAATTCTTTTTGGTATAGTCATGTTTAATTCTGCATCAAGATCGTTTCATCTCCATTTACTATATATTCCTATCATAAATAAACTTTAGTATCAATCTGAATTATTCAACCAAGAATTTACAAATAACTCATGCAATTTACTGAGCATTAAGTCATACCTCACCATAACATGCCACTTAGAAATTTAAGGGGTTGCTTTATCCATGTATGGCTTTATAGCACTGATGCATAGTTGAATGTTAGTGAGCTATTTGACACCCAAACCTTGTTCGCAATGGTACCAGCTTTGCAAATACATTGCACATTGTTGATGATTTATAGCTTCAGTTGGATAAAATTAAATGTTAAATTGGCCTTAAGGCCTTCAACATTTAATTATATATATCATTATGTTATTTATTATTATTATTAAATTGATTAAATGTATATCGATTAACAATAATATTGATAAACACCGATTAATATATATATACCGGGTTGCATATTATTTCGGGCTGCATATTATTATATTGGGATACATATGATATATTGGGTAGCAGTATATTAGTCACCGATAGTTATCGGTGTGCTAGTCTACACTGGTAGTTATCGGTTGTCAAGGCTAACACACTGATAACTATCGGCTGTTAGCATTGACAGTCACCGATATACTATCGGCTGTTAGCGTTAGGTAAACAGCAATGGACTTCAGTTATAATCCTACTCCACACCGATTGGCATTTACGATAACATGCATTTGTTAGTATAAACAAAAAGGCACGATCAAGTACCGATCAAGGCATTGCTTGACCGTGCCCCATTTGTTATATACTTATGGTAAGTGGCATTCTTGAGATAGGACATAGAAAATAATAAATGCTCCTCTCACCTGCCATACAAACGATTATAGTCAGATTTATATTTTAATCAGTAATACATAGAACAAGATAGATATTAATTCTGATCCATAAATTTAACATGGTATCAGAGCCAAGTTTCCTTCTATAAAGCCTAACCGCCTGAAGGAAGATCCGATTAAGATCAGATTGATATCTCCTTGAAAGTTTGTATTTTAAAATGACGAATGGAATCAGATTCGAAGACAGACTTGAAGGTGCCTCAAACTATGATTCATGGAAACTACAAATGATGTTGGTACCAAGGAAGAATGAGTTAAAAACAATAATAGAGAATTCTTCTAAACCTGATGGAAAAGACGAACAGAGTCAGTGGGAAAAGAACAATATTAAAGCAATGGAGTTATTAGTAGATGGAGTAAAGAGTCATCTACTACCTATCATTACAAGGTTAGATTCTGCATATGACATGTTCAAAGCCTTGAAAGACATGTTTGAGATTAACAACACGAGCAGAATCCTCACACTTAAAAATCAACTTTCTAATATTAAAATGAGTAAAGAAGAAACTATCACTTCATATTTTATGAGGATAACAGAATTAAGGAACCAGCTCTCATCAATTGGTCACATTTATGATAATAAGGAGCTAACTATGATAACTCTAAATGGGCTCCCTATCTCATGGGAAAACTTTAGACAAGGAGTTAGTGCTCGGTCCAAAGTTCCCAAATTTGACAGACTAAAAGCTGACTGCATTCAAGAAGAGTGTAACCTAATATCAAGAGGAATCATGAAACCCGTTGATGAAGATGTTCAAGTTCTAGTCTCTAGTTTGAAAAGGAAAAAGGACAAAAAGACATATGGTAATCGATCATTCAAGAAGCCTAGAGACTTCTCTAAAGTACAATGTTTCATATGTGATGAATATGGCCACATTGCAAGAACTTGTCCTCTCAAACTTAAACTACAAGCGTCCCTTGCTGAAGTCAGAAATTCAGACGTATGTTCAGAAAAGTATGTTCTCTAGAAGAAATTCAAGATACCTTGGGATGGAGAGGGAGCTTACTAATAAAGATTAAGCACTTCTGAGGTAAAAATTGTAAATATTAATTATTTTATGGGCCTGTGTAAATCATAAGGAAGTGACGACTTCCAAATGATTTCCACTTGTATTTTTGAGGTTATTGGAAGGTGACGATCTTACAATAACTCAAGATTGTGGATAGAATCGCCGACTGAGGCAATCCACATAAGAGCTTGTGGATAGAATCGCCGACTGAAGCAATCCACGTGAGAGCTCATGGATAGAATCGCCGACTGAGGCAATCCACGTGAGAGCTCATGGATAGAATTGCCGACTGAGGCAATCCACGTGAGAACTCATGGATAGAATCGCCGACTGAGGCAATCCACACAAGAGCTTGTGGATAGAATCGCCGATTGGGGCAATCCACACAAGAGCTTATGGATAGAATCGCCGACAGAGGCAATCCACCCAAGAGTTTGTGAATAGAATCGCCGACAGAGGCAATTCACATCTTGAAACTATGGTCCCAAGATAAGCATCATACGATTTATGATATTGCTCCCAATACCTTTTATCCTCCCTAGCTAAGAGGGAGTGTTGATGATTTATAGCTTCAGTCGGATAAAATTAAATGTTAAATTGGCCTTAAGGCCTTCAACATTTAATTATATATATCATTATGTTATTTATTATTATTATTATTAAATTGATTAAATGTATATCGATTAACAGTAATATTGATAAACACCGATTAATATATATATACCGGGTTGCATATTATTTTGGGCTGCATATTATTATATTGGGATACATATGATATATTGGGTGGCAGTATATTAGTCACCGATAGTTATCGGTGTGTTAGTCTACACCGATAGTTATCAGTTGTCAAGGCTAACACACCGATAACTATCAGCTGTTAGCATTGACAGTCACCGATATACTATCGGCTGTTAGCGTTGACAGTCCCCGATATACTATCGGCTGTTAGCGTTGGGTAAATAGCGATGGACTTCGGTTATAATCCTACTCCACACCGATTGGCATTTACGATAACATGCATTTGTTAGTATAAACAAAAAGGCACGATCGGTCATGACTGATCAAGGCATTGCTTGACCGTGCCCCATTTGTTATATACTTATAGTGAGTGGCATTCTTGAGATAGGACATAGAAAATAATAAATGCTCCTCTCACCTGCCATACAAACGATTATAGTCAGATTTATATTTTAATCAGTAATACATAGAACAAGATAGATATTAATTCTGATCCATAAATTTAACACACATTTCTTAATCTATTGCAAAGTGGATCAGATGTTGCACAGTGGGCCATGTGATCTTTTATCATGCTACATAATAAAGTAATTGTTGTGCAGGGTATTTAAGACTGCTTCCCACTTCATACTGGAAGAAGAGTTTCCCAGTTAAGGTTTTAGAGTCAATAAATCTATGTTAGACCTAGCTCCAGTTTTGCAAACCTTAATTCAAATTCTTGATGTACTATAAACATAGATGACCCACTAAGGCTTCTCATAAAAATAAGTGTTACTTCTTAGGCCCTTATCTTTTGTATTACTTCAATAAGAGTCCAAATTAACATAACATGAGTCGAATATTCATATCACAACATTGATAAAGGATTCATCATAGACATTCTAGAAGCTTAATACATAGCATTAGACATGAATTGAGATTTCACATGAGAATTGACAAACAAATTAGCAAAATTTAAATGCTTTCATTTTCAATGTGCATATATATTATATAAGAATTATAACCAAATGTCCAAAGGCTCCATGTTTCAATTATAATATGACAAAAACATAGAAAGTATATGCTTGTCTTTAATCAGCAGATGCAACTGGTAGGTCTATATTAAAACCAAAGCTTGAGTGTGAATCACGAGTTTGAGGATGGGGAGGAACCATTTCCCAGGCATCCCCGAGTCCCTGAAATGCCCCCTGCAGAAAATGGGGGTACCAAGGCAAGGGGTGTGTTCCCAGGGAGCACTGTTTTAAACTTAAAATTTGACTATTAGAGCTAATGCCTTAGTTTGGATTGGAATTCCTCACATAGTTCTATATCTTACTTTTCAGAAGCTGATTGCAGGAGGTTGGTGGCCATGAAAGTGTGGCTGTTAAATGACCAATAAAGGTTGTCGAGGAAGATCTTAATGAAGATCAAAGTGAATTGCTAAGGGATAGAGCCCAAGGGAATTGCATCCTCCATTGTTGACTTCAGAACTTTCCTTATACACATGCTGGTAACATAAGTTTCCAGTGTCAATGTGTGGGTGAGTTACAGCGAGTTTCTTTGAAATCATACACTTCTTGTTAGAAGCAGTGATTTTCCTTAGGGTTTGAAGAATTGATGATTTGAGCCAGACTCCTAAAACATGAAATGGTAGCATATCTGTTGTAAATTGCAATCCTTCTCCTTTTCTTATTAACTATGCTCGAATTTTTAAATAATGATGCTGAATCTATTGTGCAGAATAAAAAACAATATTGGAAATCCTGATCGCAAAGAAAAATAGTGGAATGGATTAAAAAATTGTTGAAAATTGCAGCACATGATTTAAATGCAATTTTAACATATATAGTGGGAAGAAATCAGTCAACAAACATTGATCATGATTTTTTATAAAAACACAATTGCCTTGGAGGAAAAATCACCAGCAGTGGTGTTTTGCAATTTTGGCGATTAATCGTTCTTGGCAGTCACTATGAAAGATCTGATAATGCACACCAGGTAGTGGCTAAGGTTGGAGAGGCCAGGCTGGGAGATCCTAGGAGGAAGCAAAGCACTTCGCCTAGAAACTCTTTTAAAATCCAAGGTTGGTGTAGCTCTAGTAGGAGAAAGGAAACTTGGAATATGAGTCTGCCCTTTTGGTTTGGGAGGCAGCCAGTAAGTATTTGATCCATGTCACTGGAATGGGGCCGAATTATACCTACATTGAGGAGCAGAGCCATGATGCCAAGAGAGAGCATTGGCACATTTCGATAATGTGATTTTAGATCCCTGAACCTGCACAAGAACTGATATTTTTCTATCAGCAACACAAAATCAACAGTTTCATCATAAACTGTTCGATGACTTTTGTATTTTGAAAATTTCTAATTCCCTTATATAATACAAAAGCCATCTGGGGCATCTAAAGGACACTTTCGACCTAATTCCCTTACATGCCTCAAATGCTCCTTCAATTTTTGTACTTCCTAAGACATTTTTTGTTGTTGGAATGTTTTCAAGCTTTTTCCAGGCAGTTTCCCAAGAAATAATGGGCAAGACAATTATTTCAATCATTTTATGAGTTTTTCTAACCTCAGGGACTAGGTCCTTGTTCTTATGGCTTAGTACTTTTGTCTTGTGCTGCCTTCATCCTTGTCACCATTTTATTATCACTTGAATTGTAGCTCTAGAGTTGGTTGGCTAGTGCCAAGTGGTAGTATAATGATGTCATCTATATTATTGGTTCAGGTGTTAGTTTCCAAGCGGTGTCCTAAATATTGTTGAGCATCATAAATATAGTTGGTGGGAGGATCAGATAGATGTTGTATGTCACATCCACTCTGTCAAACTGGAAGAGATCTGTGTCCATCCTTATCCAGACAAGGGAGTGTAATTCACAAAATTTATACCTCAATTTCCTCATGGCAGAGGCCCTCTCTATACCACTTCACCAAAACTTGACCAATTTGAATGTAGGTTATGTGAAAAGTGATGTGTTAAAAAAAAAAAAAGTGAATGTATTTAATGCAATTTTTTAACTGGATGTGCATAGAGTTTTTAACAGCTTGGGAACTAAACCTAGTTTTCAAAAAGGGAATGAAAGCAATGTGGACATAGTTTATGTGATAGAGGCCCTGTCTTGGCACTCACAGAAACTGACTACTTTGGACATAGACTATGTAAAAAATGGTGTTTCCTTTAATAAAAAAGTTGTGCATTTTTAAAAATTGGATGTCTGTGTGGTTTTTTAACAATGTGGTAATAAAATATAGTTTTGATGATGGGAATGGAAGCAATTCTGTAGTTGGCTTCCCATTGCTTCATTGCTTGTTTCAATTCTCAAACCTTGCCCAAATTTGACATGGAAGATTACTCAAGGTTGTGTTTGCAACTTTGACATTCTTAGTTCAATTATCTAACCTTAATCCCATTAATTTGTTAAAAATGGTTCCTTTTCTCTTCTAATTTGAGATGTTGCATTGTGAAGGTAAAATTTGAGATGTTCCTTTTCTCTTTGGTCTATACTGTAAACATCATTTATATTCTTTGTCAATCCTTTTGAGTTTAGCTGTTCTTCCCTTGGTGTAGTCTCCACCCTGGGAGTCTCATCCTCACCATAAATTTAGTCAGCAATAACCTCATTCAATTCTTGTAACTCTGTCTTTGGGTGTTCAACATGGGAATCTGGATTCTTTGGAACTATCTTTCAACAGAAGTAGCTGCAACGATGATGAATATAGGTACTTCATAGAAGACACTGTTTTGTTCTTCTGATATGAACCACTATTAGAAATTAAAAGTAGTGGGTTCAATTCCTTAGGAGAGTTGCTTAGTAGCCCATCAAAGGGAATCAAATCTCTGCAGAATGTTTAGATGAACAAAAGTACCTCACCAAAGGTTGGTTTAGTACATTGGTGTAGACTCATATTTAGAAAAAATCTTGAATTCAGTTTCTTCAGGTAGTGGTCTTTCGAGGGTAATACAGAAAAAATCATCCTTACAGAACCAGCTACAAAGAACAAGCAAACTAAGTACCTCACCAAAGACCGTGGTTTGGCATCTTGGTGTAGGCTTATATGTCAAGTCTAGAAGCAAATCCTTGTTGTGGGAAGCTCACCAGGTTAATGACTTGCTTCCTTGGTGATCTCACTTTTGCATATTTCAGAAACTAGTTCTTGTTACATCTTTTGTATTTACTTCCCGCAGCATACTTCATATGGATATAGTTTGGGTGAGGCCACCCAAAGTGAAATTGTTAGTCGAATCCTATCATTATAATGTTCATTTTTTGAGCCCCTTGATGGAACTGAATGGAAGCTAGCGTTTGTCCAGATTCTAGTACTGAGATACAATGTGTTGGCATAGTCCATGTCCTATTTAATTCTTGTGTCAACCTTTGCTTTTGGGTGCCATTAGTTTGTCGTTGCCACTGTGTTGCATTATTGCTCATGTCTGCAGGTGCATAAACTAGTTCCTGCCTGCAAATTTTAAATTGGTATGTGCTTGTCTTAACCTTCATGTGGTTGGGATTCGATTTGGTCTTTGTGATTGTTAATATTTGGTGTAGACAATTGGTCAAATCTAAGCCTTTGGTCTGTTTGCTTTTTCAAGTCCTTGGCATCTGGTTTTATGGAGTGATTGTATGGTTGAATGAGGCATACGGTATGATTATGTGGCTGCTTCCATTTGGCATCTTAGCATCTATGGACTGAATTGTTTTGCATGCTCAGTTTTATAGATATACCGCAAGGGGATATCTTAGCCTCAATCTTTAATGGGCTGGTTGATAGGTGTGTGGTGGCCCCTTTTAGAAAAATTACACATGTACTATTTGGGATGGCTCATAAATATCTGAGGACATAAAAGCTGCTATTACTCGTTCCTTTAATCAATGCAGCACTTTCTTATTGATATTTGTATATCTATATATTAGTCTGGTTGGCTTTCTTCATCCTTAGATCTTTTGATATTGCTTTTTGTTCTTTGTCTCCTTGCCATATGAGCTTTATGGGATGGTTAGCATGATGCATGTTTGTAATGTCCCCTTTTTGTGGCCTTTCCAATATCTTTGGGAACTCCAACTTTCTTGGAGAGCGTTAGACTTTTCAGGATGAAATTTTGGCAATGCCGGTGAGCTCAAGAAATCAATGTGAGTACCATGGTACTTTTTGGGTACAGCTTTGACTTTTTAAGAGCTCTCCAAACTTCTTGGAGAAGTTTGCAATTTCTGGAATGCACAAGTTTTCACAAGAATTGATATCCTGAGAGCTTAAGAATACTTTGGCATGGTCAGAATTCTTATTTGGTCCATTTTAACATTTTTCATAAGCTTGGCTGATGTGGAAAATAATTCAATCATTAAAGAGTTAAATATTAAGTTGTTGATAAATAAAATCAAAAGACAACTAATATTTAATTATTTTAAAAAGGCAGACATTAAGTGACTTAAGTGCTCAAAAAGTAAAATAATATAAGGTCACTTAAAAGGAGCTAAAAGGATTATTATTTAAAAAGTAATTTTTAAATATATCTTTTAGAAAGTTCCACAGAGGGATATAAAAGAAGGTTGAGGAGACTTGTTTCATTCAGTGTTGGCATTTGATATTTTTGTGAAACTGCAATAGTGGAGGTTGAATAGGTTTTGTTCAACAACAACACTAAGACAAAAACCCTATGGCGAAGATTGGTTTCAGGAGCGAAAGATTTCCCCTAGCCAATATGGTGTGATTGTTCAGAGTCACAGTTCGTGTTGAATGCAAGAAGTATATCAAGGTGGATTCACACAAGATTCACAAGCAAATAATGAATTGAAGATATTATTTTATATTAGTGTTGGTATCGTAATTATAAGTGAGAGGCACAGCCTCATAAGGTAAATTTTTGGAGTTTGGTGCAGCTTCTGCGGGCAACTCTATACCCTTCTTCGCTGACCGAACTATTATAGTTTGGTATGACAATTTTGAGGAGCTTTAAAGATAAAATTTCTACCTTTGCAATCAAATGAAGATTTCAAAGACATCGTTGAAGTTTGGAAGATTATCTTTGGTGCATCTTTTGAAGATCGCTATACATTTTGCTGGCTGTTTGGTATCAACAGTTCATATTATTCTGTACAGCAGTTTTGGATTGTATTCCTTGCAGTAAAGTCAGCATCAGTTAATAAGGCCAGGCTGTCCTTACAAGTTAAGCTGAAAAGCATAATGCTGCTCTTTGTAAAACAGACTTCTTCAGCAATAATTGCTTCAGCAGTGGTCAAGTTGCTTGAAATGAGGGAGAATTGATTGTTTGAACAGACTACGGAAATTACTTATCAGTAGCATCAGCTCCAACATCATCTAAGACATTTAAACATTCAGATTTGCTTTTGCAACAACAGCTACAGCCATTAATGTGACTTACCATATTATTCCTTTGTATTACCCAGCATCATTCCAGTGCAATACCAGTATTATGTAATTAGTGACACCTCGAAGGGGGTTAGTATGAAATTTGTATCAGTTAAAATATGCTTGTTTCAGCTGATTTCATATATATTAAGTTGCTGAATTGTGGGATTTTTCGGGCAATTCCAGGTACGAAACATACCAGAATCTGATTCTGAAACGAATCTTCTGTGGGTGCATCCGGGGTTCGTGTTTTTAGACACTGAAATGTTTAGTGATTCTAGTTTGATCTTTTTGATAGTGAAAACTGAATCTAAATTAGTATGTTATGTTTTTAAAAATTTGAAATTTGTAATGGTTTTGTTTAGCGTGCGCGCACACACACACACATACGCACGTGTGTACACACACACACACATATATACACACACATGTGTGTATATATATACACACACATGCGTATATACACACACACGTGTGTGTATATATATATGCGTGTATACATACATATGTACATACATATGCATATATGTATGTATGTATGTAGTATGTACTATATATGTATGTATGTACTTACATACATACATACATATATATATGTACATACATACATACATACATATATACATATGTATGTATGTACATATATATATATATGTGTATGTGTGTGTTTGTATGTACATACATACATATATATATATATATATATATATATACACACATGTGTGTGTATATATACGCACATGTGTGTGTATATATACGCACATGCGTGTGTGTGTATATATATATACACATGCGTATATATATACACACACACACATATGCGTATATATGTATATGTATATGTATATATGTATATACATATGTATATATATATGTATATGTATATACATATGTATATATATATGTATGTGTATATGTATGTATGTATATACACACATACATGTACAGACATATATATACACACACACACACATATACACACATACATATATGTATATATATAGATATACATGTATCTATCTATCTATATATGTGTATATATGTGTATGTATATATATACATATTTATTATGAACGTCCTGAAAACGTACCCAACCCCCAAATTTTTTTTGCCATACATACATATATATATATGTATGTATGTACATATATATATATATATACTAAGTCACAAAATTCGGCAAATTTTTTTTCGAATTTCAAACTTCCATAAAAAAATGGGTCAAATCCGGCCATAAATTCGTACAGCCAGGACATCACTTTTTTTATTAAAGCAAAAATTTCAAAAGCATTTTTTTTAGGGTTTTTGAAAAGCGTTTAGGGTTTTCTGTAGATTTTAGGCAGATTTTATTATAAAACGCTGCTCTCTGCTTCCGTAAATAGATGTGGAATATGATAAGTATATTTATTAGAAATATTACATATATTTAAAAATGAACAAAATTATATAATTTGAATTTAATCCGATTTTTTTTTCGAATTTTTCCCTTGTCGAATTTCATGGCTGTCGAATTCGAATTCGAATTCGATCCTTGTGACTTAGTATATACACACACATGTGCGTGTGTACATACATATGTATGTATGTACACAACGCGGAATATAATAATATATTTATTAGAAGCATTACATATATTTAAAAATAAACAAAATTATATAATTCAAATTTAATCCGATTTTTTTTTTTGAATTTTTACCTTGTCGATTTTCATCCGAATTTCATGGCTGTCGAATTCGAATTCAAATTCAATCCTTCTGACTTAGTATATACACACACATGTGCGAATATATATATATATATATATATATCCGTTTTATTCCCCATCTAAACCGTCAAAAAGATGTTGACTGTCAGTCAACGACCTTGAATGATTAATCACGGCCAAAACACAACAAAATCACGTTTAGTAATCACAAAATTTCTGCCTGTCTGAAAAAAGGGACATAAACGCCAAAAATTACCCATGAAAATGGGTTGATTCCAAGTTTTGTCTGCATGAAATCAGTTAGGATTTAAAATTTTTGTTCTTGGATTTTTTTGCGAACAATCGACCTCTGCAAAACCCTAAATGACATTCGATATTGCTGAAATTTAAATCGATAAACAATTTGTATTGTCTCGCCGTTTTGTTTCAGCTGGATATTATAAATCAAAAATTATTTTTCTACAGTGATAAGCGCAATGTATTAATAACACTCGAAAATAAGCTATAAGCTGTCAATTGTTTCCTTATTTTTGGTAACTTTATTTTATCGATAACTTTAAATTAAAAACTATGACATCAAATTTGGGGGATTATAAAACTTTATAAGCGACAATTCTTATATTCATTTATATTTATTATATTTTTAATATATAATTTAAAATAATTTAATAATTAATAATTTAAAGATATAAATTATTATATATTATATTAGTGTGTAATTTATTAAATTGTATGCAATTATTATATAATTTAATAAAATTGTAGATTGAAATAATAAATAAATTAAAAACGTGTATTCTTAAGTTCCATTATTAAAATAATTTAAAGATATAAATTATTATATATTATATTAGTGTGTAATTTATTAAATTGTATGCAATTATTATATAATTTAATAAAATTGTAGATTAAAATAAGAAATAAATTAAAAACGTGTATTCTTAAGTTCCATTATTAAATGTAAATATATTTATATTTAATTTATAATGTATATTTATTATTATTTAATTTTTAATATATAATTAATTTGTTTAATTTTTAATATATATTTATGATTTTTATATATTTTTTGTTTCCTTATTTTTAATGTATTTTTTATCATATCTACTTACCGAATTCAACGATTCCAATTTGTCAACCTAATGATAAGAATAAAAATTTATTATTTAAAAAATATATATGAAATGTATTGACTCTCAACTTAAATATTAAATACTGTTTTTTATTATAATAACACAAAAATGGATATTTTTTTAAAACGATATATAAAGGATGTTAATAAAAGATATTAAATAAATTAAAAATCTATAAATTCTTAATTAATACCAATAAATTTGTTTATATTTTGGAATTTGTACAAAGTCGCAAACTATATTGTAATTGACAGTTTGACAACTGTTATCATCTAGTTATTATTATTTATGTTGTGGTATGTTTTGTGAAATGTAATTAGCGATATGAATATAAACAACCAAAATCTATTTTCTACAATTCATGTATTGAACTCTCTGTTTTATATGCCTACAATATCTTTATGCTATGCAAATGGCCCTTAAATATATAAAAAAGTAATTTTTAATTGTTTTTCTGCAATTTTTTACGATTTTTTATAAATCCGATTTTTTCAAAAATTTTGATTTGCCGATTAATTCCCCAAACAATTAATGCCTCATTGATATATATATATATATATATAAATATACATATGTATGTATGCATATATATATATATATATATATGTATTTATGTATTTATATACACACACACACACATGTACAGACATATATATATATATATACACACACACATATACATACATACATACATATATGTATATATATAGATGTACATCTATCTATCTATCTATCTATATGTATGTATGTATGTGTATATGTATATACATATATATTATGAACGTCCTGAAAACGTACCCAACCCCCAATTTTTTTTTTTGCTGTACCGGTGTTTCGTACCCATGTACTCGTTCCCATTCCCGTACCCGATTTGGCAACTTAGCATATCTATAAAGTATGTTGGTCAACTGTTTCTCAAAATGTCAATGATTTTTTTAATAATTGCCAACTGTTTGTTAATTTGCCTATGATAATCAAGAAAAGTTGCAGCTGTCCTTCATCATAAAATTTAGAAATATTGAATAAATTTCATTGTTCTACTAACCATTGACAAAATGTCTCTGAGATAAAAGTTCAAAAATATGCAAGTTTGTGGAAAATTTGGTAAGGGTTATTATGGTGGTATCAGAGCTGGTGGTCTTTTTGCCAACTTGTTGGGAAGTTAACTCCTTGTCGTCAATTTGCAGTTGCATGACAAAGTTTCAGCAGTTGTATGTTGTTTTTAGTAGAGTGCATAATAGTGTTTAGTGGCTATTTATCAATTTCAGCAGCTTCATGTTTTAAGTTTCAACAATGATCTATCTTATAGAAGATTACCAGAACAAGGTTCTTGCCAGCCTGTAGGGTAAGAGAACTAAATTTATGCAGAAGATGAAGACATTTAAAGAATCTATGGTAGAATTATTGCAAGAATTTAAAAATTATCTGAAGAATCTAATAGCATTGCTAGAGAATCTGGAAAAGCTGAAACCCTACTTACCAATTGAAAGGATACTTGAAGAACCATCACTAAAGAAGATAAGCACTCAATTGATTCCAAATCTGAAACTAATGATGAAGCTCATTTTTCAAGAGCATCTGTAAAGACAGTACAATAGTCTTCATGATAGTACAAGTTTGTGGCAAATTTAGTATGGGTTATTACAATGTCTTGGGAGGAATCCTGGCGTAATTAATCCACTTGGACATGCTATTTGACCTTCAATTTATTCCGAGTTTTGTGAGCTGTTGATATGTTTTGACAAGTTGAGCTAGTAAATCTGAAATATATTAAGGAGGGCCATGTGGCAGGGCTACTTTGTCACTGGTGTTGTTGCTGTGGTGAGTAGGATTGGTTCTGAGGGATGGTTTGCCACTTTTGTGAATCTTCTTTAACTGATAGTGTTTGGGAAACGTTAGATTGATGTTTTCCTCATGGCATCTTCTATGTGGAAATGAGATGGCTGTTGATTATTCTGTTAATGCAAATGTCTTTAGCAACTTGATATACTTTGTGCCCAAATATTGAAATTCTCAGTTATTTCATAACAATGTAGGCTGTGAGTATGTCATTTTGCCAGTATTATTCAATGATGTATGGCAATTATGTTATGGATGGCAGGTTTAGCACATATAAGAATGGGTCTTTGACCATTGGGTCTCCCACTGGTTATTGATGTAATTTATGTGATGCCTGAACAAAATATTTCTGATGTTTTGTAATCTGGGATATCTCTATTTAGGTGTCAATTGAACTTTTTCTATATGGCAATGTCATGACGTTGTTTAACTGATAAAGATTGGGAGCTTAGTATTTATGTGGACAAATTAAAAGTTATTCATACACCTTTTGCAGCTCAGGTACAACTATTTTTAATACTCTGAAATAAACAGAGATATCTGTGTGGGAATATTTCATTCCAGTTGAAGCTTCTTCCTAGCAATGAGCATTTTCAATGGTGGAGAAGTGAATTGGTCAGTCATCTGAGTAATCTGGGTTGGTAATATTTGATAAACTGAAATTTTCTCCATTGAGGAAAGAATATTTGGCTGGGTTGTGTACAGGGCTGTTTACAAAGTGTTGTTGGGTGATCAAATGAAATGTGTCGGAGCTGGGATAGGGTGCAGTTATGGTTTCTGTGGAATTGGGTAAAGGATTTGTAAGCATATACCACTAATTGGGGGCAGATTTGCCACAGCTAGTGCAGTATTTCTGGGATCAGGTGCTTTTGTAATGCTTCTGGGGTCACATCTGCTTACCTCATGTTCATATGATTAGTTTTCTGATATTCAGAGGTAATTTTATTTTCAATCTTTTCATATGGGATATTGTGCGTCATCTGTGGTCTTGAAGAGATCCTACCCTAGTCAATGTGTAAGGAATTTCTTTGAATTTCAATTAGTTTGATGCTGCTAGACAGGTTGGCTTCTTGAATGAAATTTTAGGTTTCCTACAAAGGCTTTACATCAATTCTTACCCCTTTTGATTCTTGACTCATTTCCCATTTCAGTAGGCTCTGGGCACAATAAGCTCAGTGGTCATATTTTCAATCATTTACCTTCTGGGTACATTACAGGTTATAAAAGCTGTTGGGAAATTACAAGTGAATTCATATTTGGGGAAATTAATTTGGATTGCATCTTTAGTCAGCTTTTGCAAGTTGGTATTGTTTTAATTTTGTTGTTTAGATATCCTTGTTTTGCAAGACCAGTAATCTAGCACATCGAGTAATTAGTGTCAAATTTTAGATTATTCTTAGGCAGAGTGTATAGCTAAGTCGTGTGACCTAGCTCTTGTATTTGTTCTTTGATCACTGAACGGAATATCTGAGACTGCCCCTGCTGGTTTGCAGAACTTAGACTGTACAGGATTGCCCATTCCTGTTGGTCCAAAATGCCTTGTTTGATTGTGAATTTTACTTGAATGTCTAATCTGACTTTGTTTCCCTGCGGGTTAGTCTTTAGGTGAATTTTCTAGAATTTGTAGTTTGTGGCTTGGAGCACCTTTATAATGTCCATAGGCTAATCTTGGATTAAACTTCTTTGGTTGTATGGGACCTTTATTTGATTTTACCACCTTTAAACATCCATACTTCAAAAAAACTTTATTTAAAAGAACATTGTTGCATTTCAAAGGACACTACAAACTTTTCATTGGAAAAGTTCTTCTGATATTAGAAGGGATATGTTTTTCAAAGTTTTTTTTGAAGTAAACTTGAGTTTGGTCTGAGGCTACTTGCTAGTTGCTTCTATTAGGATGACATTTATTGCTACTAAATTTTTTCAGCACAGGATTGTCTCTTGTGGCTACTAGATAATAGATGAAAACAACAGTCAGGAGACAGAATGATCTTTGGTATAAGATAACAACATTAAGGTTCAAGGTTCACCTTGTTCTTAATGCATTGTCTTTCAATTATCATTTATTTACGTAATTTTGTTAAACAGAAACTAAGAATATCATGAATCTGGTTCTCTAGACCTGAAACTATGTATTTGATATGTTTCTCCTATGGGAAGATTCTTTTCAAAACTTTTCTTTTCTCAATACTTATGAATTTCTAAGATTTAAATTGGAAATTGTTACATGATGAAAGAAATGCTAGCGATTGCAGTCAGCACCCACTTATGAAACCTTTAATATTTGCTTACTTCTTAGTTTACTCTGCTAAAGAATGAGAAACACCAGACTTTACTTGTGAAGAATACTGTCTATCTCTTTGCATTAAAAGTTTACATAGTTCTAATTTATTACTATTCTTATATGACAGACAGAAGCTTCAACAGTGATTTGTGATCGCAAGCAACTAGGAAAGCTGATTGACATAAGTACACAATTGGATACTGTAAAGCGTGTAGTTTACATGGAAGATGAGGGCACTACTTATGAGCCTTCTTTATCTGGGGGAAGCAGCAGCTGGACAGTATTATCCATGTCCAGAGTTGAGATTCTTGGTCAGGAAAGACCTGTTGATGCTGATTTGCCAGTAGCTGCTGATGTTGCAGTTATAATGTATACAAGTGGTAGTACAGGCTTGCCCAAGGTAGGTACATATTACATGGGAAATAGTCAGAGTTATGAAAAAGTTTTGTTTTTAGCAAGACCATGGATGATGAAGTACAGATATACTTTAGCAAATATTTGTTTTATGATGCGCAATTTTGTGATTAGAGACAAGAAAACAAATCTATATTAGATGAATGAATATAAGAAAACAAATGATATTTTGAAGGGAAATAATGCTAATATAGAACTGCCTGGAAAGGCACATAATTTACTCGATTTCAAACATCTTCATTTTGAAGTCTCCATGCTATCAGGTCAAATACATCATCTTGTCTCTGGCATTGCAAGCAGTGCATACTTATTAATTATTTGCCATTGGATTTGCAGGCAATATACATTTGCGAGTTCACATTTATAGGAATACTCAAGCTTTGTTATTTTTTACTTGGAAAAAATTCTTTATAAGCAGTGACCTCATAGTTTTAATTATTATAGTCAAGAAGAGACTTTGTAAATGTTGGTCTGATTCATTCCATGTGTAGCATTTTTAAAAATGATTCTCTTGGGTTAGTTTATTTCTTGTTTGAATATAAGCTTCCTTAATAATGCAAATTCCCTAATGGAGCAGGTGTTTGAGGATCATTGCACTGTTTTTATATCAGTCAATACCCCTAGTGATTTGATTCCATGATTATCTAATAGACAACAACCTAAGTTGCTGGGATTTTGTTGTGTTATAGTGGAAGCAAATCATAACAATAACTCTTGTGGAAGGATAATTGTGAAAGCGAGCAGAGATTGAATGGAAAGAAGATGATTGTGATATTATATGCTGGAATAGAAATTAGACAATACAAATGTATAGTATGCATTAATATAAATTCTATACATGTGGAGGGTACATATATTTACAACTGGGCTTAAAGAGCTGTTCATTGTAGGGAAAACCCTCTTGCCTAACGCTTAGAGCTGTCAGTTTGGCTTTTACCATTTGCAGACAGGAAAGGTTTTGTCAAGCAGTGGAGCCCCATTTTCTTGTATATGGTTGGAGAATTCCCCAGGCCAGTGGGACTGCATTGTGTATAATTTATGGTTAAGGCCACTGTGGTAGCACACACTGAGCTTGTCAATTTGGACATAAAAAAAAAACAAGTTCAAGCATTTGAGGCTGAGGGTCACAAGCTCAAAATCAAAATATTGGTATTATTTCTTGGATGAATATTGAGAGAGTATGCAATTTGAAAGTCTGGAGGACAAGGGGATGCACATGGACTCCCTTAGCTCAAATGTTGAGGTGTATCCCAAGGGATCCTTGCAGATGGAAGTTGAGATAATTTTTTATGGTTGGAAGAAGCAACCAAGAGACAATAATAATCAGTTACAATTACAAATACAAGCTTTCATAGAATTATCATTATTGCACAAAGAGGATGCTTGCAGACAGATCTTTGTGCTTTTCTAAATATTTGAGAGATGCAGATAAGAGATAAGACTTTGCTATGTAGTTAACTACACAATTTCGGAAAGAAATCTCTAGATGGGAACTTGAAATGTGTGCACACTTTTGCATGCCTCATTACAGTAGTCACGCCCTTCTGTATATTGTTTTTATATGTTTTGTTACTAAGTCTACTTTGTATAGTCAGAGGCACGGGTTTCATCCAACTTCGATGGGGAGAAGGCATCGAACAGCCTAGTAGTCAGTGTCTGATAGTTGGCTATTAACTTATCTACATAAACAGCCAAGTAGTTACAATCTGATAGTTGGTCATTAACTTATCTACATGGGAATGTTAGTTTCCCAAAAAGTATCATCTGCATGGGAATAATAGGTCTTGTGCAAGATGCCATCTGCATGGAAAGTTTATGTCTATATTTTGTGAAGTATAGTAGTTTTACTTTCAATAATCTAGTAGGGACTATATAAATATATGTTATTCATTGTAATTAAAGTCTCCATTAATTGAATATCCTCTTTGTGGTCTAGAATGTAATGTCCCCTACCTGATCTATTTCAGCATATTAAAATTGATTGATATTCTTCAATTAGTTATTAACAAGTGCTTATCTATTTTCCTTATTATATGATTAATATCATTATTAATATAGATATCAGACCCTGTTACTACTTCAGTTTTAAGGGAGAAGGATTTATGTATGTAACCAAAGCGCTTAGAGACCAACTACAATAGGTTCCCTCAAAGTTTACAGATCCAAGCCCTTACCTATCTTGGGTCTATACCCTCAAGGCTTATGGGTCGCTGATCCCCACCCTATCTTGGGACTTAACCTATTGCTTGGATTTAGACTGCCCCTCTTTGGAACATCTCATCCCCATCTTCTTAAATACTGACAGTAATAACATGATTTAGACTATAAGTACACTAACTTCTCATGTATTATAAATATATACAAAATTAAGTATGACTGTCATACATATTGCATTTTATAACAATATTATTACTAGATTCTGCATAACAACTTTATCAGGGTTTATATACTAAGCATACATGTTAAGCACATCCCCATGCATACCACCAAGAACACAAATGTTACTGCCTGTAACTTGATAACAATTCTGATCTCATCTGATCAATGGTGATGTCACTAGATGCTTTTGATTCCTTCCCTTTATATCTCTCAATTTGAGGGAGAGGTCACACCTCTTCATCATGTATGCCCTTTGGCAAGAGACATACCCTTTCACCATTAGCACCCTTTGAAAGAGTGCAACTCTTCGTTATTTCTACTCTTTGATAGGGACACAACCTTTCATAATCAGATCTGCACTTATTATTTAAATCAGATCCCCTCTCAAATGAGGTTTTCTTCTCCCTTTTATATCTCATTGTCGAGGGAGTCACAACTTTTCCTTTCACGTCTTTTGACTTTTCATTAACTTAACTAATTTTTAATTAATCATATTTAATTATATTATTTTATATTTTAATTTAATTTCTAATGTTTTAATTTTATTATTATCATTTATTATTAAATTTATTTTCAAAGTGGGGACATTATATTGAATGTTTTGTGATTAGAAAGATCCTAACAGCCAACCTACTCTATAGATTTATACCGACTCTGGACTCTGGACTCAAGACAGGATGATCCAGCCAACCTACTCTAAATGTATTATGGATGAAATAAATATTACATGGTATAGAATGTTTAATGAACAAGTGAGATCTTAAGATAGAGAAGATACCATGTTAGAGCTGGAAATTTGCAAGATTATATTATGCAAGAGTTTTGTTTAGAGTTCAGGATACTGGATGTGTTAGAAGATGTCTATTTGTTATCAATTTTCATCAATCTGTGGAAGAATATTCATAGTAAATCAATATGCTATGATGGAGGAGGAAGGGATGTCTAGGCAGTTAGAAGATATATAATTATTTGTCTTTTTTTGAATCATAATTTCTATATTTTCATATTCTGGAAGCACCGCAGAAGAACAGACAAAGACGGAGATGATTTAGGATGTCAAAATATGCCACGCGTTCTAGGAGACATCCTGAAAGTGATGGAAAATATGGCATATTGTGTGTGAACTGTGAAGTAATGCTACTGCATCACAAAAATCGCTAAAAACACAAGGTCCTATATTAGTTACCATTCCTTGAGAAGAAATGGCCCCCATTGTAGCAAGTTGCAGAAGATGTGGAAAGTTGTAGCTTGAACTTTTGTGAGCCATTTGCCTTGAGAAGATGCTTGATGTACCTCTAGGTTCTGATGGGGAGGTGTCACTTGATTTCTGTTGTGTTTGACACTTGTGTCAATTATTTGATTATCTTCTGTTGGAGTGCTGTAATCAGGATTGATTTCTGCTAGTTGAAGTTTTTCTGCAACTAGTGTGTCCAACAAAAGTGCACAATAGTTTTGTATCAATATTGGAAGCAAATCAAAATAAGTTTGAAGGTTCAACTCGAAAGTATTGTCTCTAGCTTTCGTTGTGATAACGTATGGGCCCATACCAAAGAGGGTGACAGATCTTATTATGAGATATTGTGAGCTTTTCCCTCTACAAAGTGATGTTTGATGCCGATCATGGTTTTGCTTGTATCTGGCATTAGAATTCTGTAGACTGTTTTTTACCTATGCTGAATATGCTCAACGAATTTGGCAGCTTTGTCGACTTCCTTTTGAGTTGGAAGAGTTGGAGTTGTAGAAGATGAAGTACGATAGGTTACATCAATGGATGCCAAACTTTGGAAACACAAGCTAGCCAAAATTTGGCTGTATTGTTCTATAGTAGCTATTTTAATGAATGAGAGACATTCATGTGTGATCCAAGAGGATTTGGGCCATTCAAGTATACTAAATCTTCGGTTTTGCATGGCAGATTATGTAGTTTTGTCAACGAAATTCTCATCCTAGTTAGCACTCTTGGTTCAAACTGTGTCTCACAACTCTGCATTAGCAGTGCCACATAGCTTGATTTGTTTTGGCTACTGTGAGCATTTGTAGCAGGTTGAAATAACTTGAAAAATCAACAATGAAGCTCTCCAAATCATGAACACAATATTTTCTTGCAAATCTAATCCTTCCAAATCTGAAGCGCAAAGATGACTTGCCAAAATCAGCTCTAATGCAACCTCTTTGTGGAGATGCTCTAGATGGAGATAGGAGCTTTCATTCCCAAATTGAGTAATGGAAATCCAAGAGGGTTTTCGTCCTCCAAGATTCTCAAACAGCTCGGGGTTTTCATCTTTGACTGTGGAAATTGAATATGAAGCACAAATATTGAATTGCAAAATGAAGATAGGATGATCAACGATGAATCCAAGCGCTGTCTTTTAAAGCTCTCGAAGTTGGACCCATGAATTGAAATTTCCCTCCGAAAGTATTTAAGAATGCTTTTTATTATGAAGTGTTTAAAACACTTTTAAATAAAAATAATACTTTTAACTTGTCTTTTGATATAAAATTACTAGGCCTAACTTAAAATAATATTATTTATCATTTTTTTGTTGCTTCACCTTTAGACTACGGGAAATGATGATAGGCTAGATGTCTTCCTCATGGCTTTAATTTGGAAAATGGGGCATGACAAATACATTCAAGTGAAGATCTGTCTTTATCAATGGTTTGGGAATCCATAAATATTTTTGTAGGAAATTTTGATCTAGAAAATTCAGATAAACATAAGGAACCATTTCAAACAATGGTGGATGATGTTCACCATAACAAAGATCCACATCTTATTTAATTGCCACATGGAGATATCATTGATCCTTTGGCACTTGGAGTTCACCATGATTTTCCACAAGGGTCAAGAAAGAATTTTCCAAAGTTTCATGGTGATAACATGCAACATCTCGATGAACATATCACAACATGTTTTTTTTCCATTGAATACTACTTGCAGCATA
This sequence comes from Cryptomeria japonica, assembly GCF_030272615.1. Taxonomy (NCBI): domain Eukaryota; kingdom Viridiplantae; phylum Streptophyta; class Pinopsida; order Cupressales; family Cupressaceae; genus Cryptomeria; species Cryptomeria japonica. The sequence goes on from NC_081414.1 coordinate 470,263,551, forward strand.
TTGGAGTAGTAATATTTTAATGGCGGCATCAAAGGGATAACACACATAATTTTTGCTCTTTCCTTGAGACAACTGATCTTGATGCTTAGAGTTGTCCAAAGATGTATCACATGATGCAATTCTTGGTAGCTTCTAGAACAGATTATGAGAGGTTTTAGGGTGACTCCAACATCTTGGAGATGATGATATTGCTGTTAGGATTCAACTGTGTAGTTTTTGAGTCAAACTTATTGACCCATGATTCATGAGTCATTGATTCATTGACTCATTGACCCATGACTCATTGACTCATTAACCCATGATATATCTCCTACTTATCTTTGAGATGAGCTTAATGGTGACTATGATAGAATATATCCAAGACATATCAATTTGTGCTAGAAATAATGATTTTGTATGTTTGAGGAATCAAGTGGTTCTTAAAGAGCAAGGATTTGAAGAAGAGAAAATACAAGAGGAACATCGATGGGAGAAACCACCAATCATGAGTTGTTTTCAAGAGAGTGCCTGTCATTTGTTTGTTGCTGAGGATAGAGTGTCTCAAGCATCCATAGAAGATGATGAAGATCTAGTTATTTTCATTGAGTAAGAAGAAATTAGTTGTGTGAGAGAGGAAGGTGAGGATGGATCCAATATTTTCTTTTCTTCATTCTCAGTGTTGTTCAAAAAAATTACACTAGATGCAATCAAAGAAGAAGACATATTTTTGTCTCATGAGGATTCAACTTCGAATTAGCATTTTCCATAAGCACTAATGATAAGAAATCTTAGAAAATATCCATGAAGAAGTGAAGCATTTCATGCTAGAAAATTACGTTTTTCTTCAGCATCTATGTTTGTTGTTTGAAGACCCAAATGTTTAATTATTTCAGGAGGTTGCTGCTATAAGTTGTGTGGATTCAAGAGCGGTTTTGATCATAAGTTTGAGATCTAGGAGGTTGATATTATTCATGATGTCAAGTAAAATAATATTTAGTTCAAGAACAATTGCTTGAACATAGTTGAACTTTAAAGACACTCGTTTGATGTGTCTAGACTAACATGTGCATTAACTTAGGTCAAATCCTTTTCCCATACAATATTTGAGATATGAATGGGCTTGGCTTGCTTTCCACAAGAAGAGCCACATTGACCTAGACTCACACTCTTGTTAATTGCATGTGATTGGGATTGAATGTGTGTGTGTGTGATGAACTAGGTAAAAGAAGGCTGAGTTGAACAAGATTGTTAGTGTGTAGGAAATACAAAACAAAAATGCACAAGAGAGTTACAGATCTAGAAATAAAACACAAAAGAACTTGGTGCTGATTATGCTGGACACAGGTGCTAGGAACCCTTGTCCTGAAGGTGGTTTTGTCACGAGTTAGTGTCGAAAATGGGAGTAGGAAGCTCTGCATACTTGTCTCCTATAAATTTGGGTCAAACTAGTAGGACAGGGGCTCTGGGCAACCTAGTCCTAGGGTTTTTATCTGTACGAAATATGAAACTGTTTGTTATTGTTTGTTTTGTCTAACTGTATCGTTGTCTAGATCACAATCTACAGATCTGAACTTGCACACACGAAAAGAGGGGAAACGACTATGTTGTATAGGGGCTTGCCTAAGTCAAACCACGTGTTGGTGTTCCCACCTCCATACTAGCAATGAATAATGATAAAAATTGTCGTGTGCTCCCTCAAGAGCAAGGGAAAATGAATAACATAAACTGAAATGATTACCTTAGGCATGGAACCTGTTGGAACCCTAAATTTTACAATTTTTAGAATTCCAGATTCCAAGACAAGGAACAAGAAAAATTCTAAATATATATATATTGAATAGGTACAAGTAATATGTTTTATATTTGTTGCACAATATGAAACCATAACATAAACACAATAATGGGCATAAAAAATGGATTGTGAAGCACCAAAGGGGGTATTTACATCATTTAAAGACCATTTATCCATTATATACCCATAAAATAGCCTTAAAACACCTCTAATATGCCTGAACAACTTGTAAAGTGACAATTAATTACATTAACTAAGGCAATTTCGGGATTTGGAATTATTTTTATTTAAAAGGGGGGTGTCTTTTCACCCAAAGGGGTATGAAAACCATTCAACCACATATATATATGTGATGTAAAATGTAAAGAGGGGAGAAGATAGATACAAGAGGTGGAGGCAATTTTGTACTTTTAAACTTTTTATCAAAAATAATCAGTTGCATTTTCTTTCTCATATGTGTTGAGAGTTAACATATTTTCAGAAGGCAGTTGCTTGTGATATTATCTAAAGGAGATAAGGTTATTTGTGTTCTTCCAGTGAAATTCTGTGTTTCATATTGTAGATTTGGATCAAAAAAGATTTACTTGTGAATTGTAATTGTTCCCTGTATTTCTTCCTTGGATGGTCTCTTAAAGTTAGGGTTAAATTCATTCAAGCGGTTTACAATATAGACATTGAAGTAGAGCTCATAAGAAACAATAACTGACAGACTCGCCAAGAGGGGGTGGGTTTAAAAACTGTCTCATAAGTTTACATAATAAGTTCTGAAGAAATATAAGACTCTGTAGCCCAAATAAGAGGAAAGGCACTGATCATTTGTAAACAAATCTTTAACCATACCAATCACCCTTTACTTTTAAGCATTAGGATTAGTAGAGTAGGTATAGTAGGTAATTTAGCCAAAGTGTAACATATATACTTTTGTAAGATACATAGATCAATACACACATCTGAAATCAGTTTGTTTAAGAAACTTATGCCATTTTGAGACTAGGAGATATCAGATTAAGACACTAAATCTGCTATAAAAAGCATTAGTTGAATGAGTAGGTATACCCGCCTAGGTCCTGCAGAGCCTAAAGTGAGAGAGTTAGTATCCAAATAGGTTCACTCTATAAGTTGGCCAAGTCAACTGGAGGGTTTGATCATAGGAGTTGGCATTTCCTTAGAACCTATCCAATCTGTTGATTTGAGACCCAACAGAACCTTTGCTTGAATCTCATATAAGGTAGTGTTGACTTGCTTTCATGAAGTCCTGTAAAAGTTTAATACAACATGATAATAATGATGAATTGTAAACAATGAATGAATACTGGATAGCAGATCGGTGTAATCTTGATAGTGCCCTTAGACTTCATCACTTGATTGATCTTGATTGCTTAAGATTGGAGAGAGAGATTCTTAAAAGGTTTTGCAAATGAGAGAGAGTTGCTTATAAAAGCAACTAACACCTTTTCACAAGCAACCTTTTTGGGAAAGGCTGACATAAGATTATATCCATCAAGGGCTTGAAGCCAACATTTACGTGTTTGAATTTGGAGCCAAATTGGGAGGAGAGAGGTGTGGGGGCCCTAGTCTAGCCCATTCTACTGCACAAAGGTCTAGGCACAAGGGGGTGAGACCAATACACACAACATGAAATTGTATAGGGTATATAATTTATGACGTTACATATCTTGGTAGTTTTCTACATGTCCTTAACAACATGTTTTCATTGGACACAATGAACTCTCTTTTGAGTTTTGGCTCATCCTCTTTTTCAATAGATCTCATATATGTTAGTGAAGAAGTGGATCTTTTTCATCAAGATAACAATGCCAGGATTTATAATGAAGAACCTAATTGTTTTCTTCCTTTGTAAGACATTATTTGAAGTGGCTTGGTGATGTAGACAAGATTGGGGGTCTTATCAAACTACCCAATCTTGCAGCCTTAACATGTCATCCAATCCATAATATGGAAACAAAATCTGAAACACTTTTTTATTGAATTTCTAATTTGTATATTCATACAACAAAATACCTCAAGGGCAATTACATACATGAAGGATTACAACAAGAGACAAAATTCAGACATTTTACAATGTTTGTAGCCACTTCATGCCTACAAGTCTTTGAATCTTCAAGCATTCAAACCTTCTTGACTTCACTCCTCTTTTGAAATTGGATTTCCCCTTCATCTTACAGCTCTCATGGCTGCCTTGAACACCTACAACACACTTGCAAATTCTTCTTTCTCTTCTTTTCTCTTTCTCCTCTTGTAAAGCTAATTGCCTACACTCTTCTTTATGCAATTCTCTAGAGCAACTTGCAAGTTCTTTCTACAATCTTGCTGCTGTTGATTTCTGCTTCTTAACATCATTAGAGGCTGCATTTTATAGAGCTCAAAAACCTTTGTGATGCATCAAAAAGAGGCACCCAAATTTTCTCTTTCATTTCCCATAACTTGACCCTTGAAATTTCTTTAAAAAGAATGAAATAAAAACATAGTTTTGCTTCCAAAATGTGTTGTTAATTTTTCTACACCATATCCTACAACTTGTGTTGGATATTTTGTCATTGATGTCAAAGGATGATGATCAAGGTTGTTTAGCATTTATTTGTTTGAGCAACTTGGTTGCTTGGTTGAGCAATTTGGTTGCTAGGTTATGCTACTTGGTTGCTTGGTTGAGCTGCCTGGTTGTTTGGTTGAGCTACTTGGTTGTCTAGTTGAGCTACTTGGCTGTGTGTTTGAGCTACGTGGTTGTAAGCTTGAGTTGACTGCTTGTCCAAGTCACCTACTCGCTGTCAGCTTCTCTTGCCAAGTCAGATCAATTATTTGCCATGTCATTCTTGAAGGTCGACTCTTCTAAACAGCTGAAAATTAAATAGAAAGGCATGATTCATTGGCCGTGTCAGAATTTATGATAGACATTTTCTTTATTTCCTTCATCCTCTTTGTACGATGGTTTGTTTCTGACAACAGCTGTTTAGTAACATTTTTTTATGTGAGTGGAAGGTCTATTTTTGGAGGCAGCTTTATTTGGAACGTTTTCATTTTATTGGTTCATCTTTTTTGTTACGGTTTAATAATAATACCATTAAAAGTGAGTGGAGGTGGTGGCTAAGGTTATTGCATGTAACGGTTTTGGTTTTTATCTGATGGAAGTCAGATATGAAATTAGAAAAGTCTCATATATCATCGCAACTATTCAAGGCTAGTTGTAAGAAGTTATCGATACTCTTGAGTGGAAATATTTTTTGCTGTGCTTGAATACATATATGTATGGTACATCTTTTCTAAAAAGGATATATGTATGCTGTGAATCTGAATCAGCTATGTGTGCTGAAGGTATTTTCTATTTTGAAAGATAATGAGGAGTTTTAGAAGTGATGCAAAGCTCAGTGGATTGAAGGGGTTGACTCGATAATTGATGATTGCCAACTAGTGATTCCTGCTATTTCCAATGTTGGGAATTAATGCCTTGATAACGTTTCCTCTAGTGTTTCAATATCGTGAGCTCTCATGTTTCAACTTGTGCTTCCATTGATGCTGATATGTCTGAAGATTTGTTGCAGACCTGTTATTCACCAATTGGAATCATTTTAGGGAATTCAAAATAAATTTTTAGTGTTTGAAGTGCTGAGAATGATATTAAATTTCAGAGTATTTGAGTTGGTGTTCTGAAAGAAGTTGGTGCTTCAGCTGAAAGAAGTTGGTACTTCAAGGAGTGGAGAGTTGGTGCCCACTTTTGTGATTTGGGTTGGTGCCCATTTGTTAATGAAAGCTATTGTGTGCCGTGGTTTTTTTACTCGAAAGGGGTTTCCATGTGAAATTTGGTGTATGCATCTTGATGATTGCTTTCTCTTTTTTTAATGTGGTTTCATGTCTTTTAAAAATTTAAAATACTGATTCACCCCTCCCACCCTCTTCCCATTGGCCCCCCTCTTAGTATTTCTATGTGCCTTTCAACTTGTTGCTGTATATAACTTTAAATAGTGAATAAAAACAGAAACTAGTCTTGCTCCTTTGGAATTTGAAGTCATTAATAATTTTTCCAAAAAATCATTAGATTTCCCTTCATTTTAGGCACCCGAAATGAAAGGATAAAATAAAAATGGAATGCCAAAGGTCGCTTGCCCTATGAACAGTTCTCTAGGCATCCAAATTGAGTAATTTAATTAATTTTCAATTTATAATATGTCAATGGATCCCTTCAACACTTGAAACTTTGAATTTCTGCAATATAATATTCCTAAAATCACATTAATTACCCTGTTTGTCTATGAGTTTTTAAATGGAGTCCAAATTTTGATAAAAAAAATATTTTATCTTTCAACACTCCAAAATGTGCTCTTGAAGCTCAACCTACACCAAAAATGAAAAAGTTAAACATGAAAAGAAAATTAATTTTTTGGTGATGTAGGATAGCTTGTGAGCCTGAAGTATCACCTGGACTGATGAAACTTAAAAGAAACAAGTTATCCGACTGATGAAACTTAGGAGAAACAAGTTATCCAAGAACTAACACTATGGAATGAAAGATGGCAAAGTGAGCTACTAGAATCTATAAGTTTTCAGCAAGTATACTTTGATAATGACTTCGTTGTTGAAAATTCAGACCTTGATGGTCTCTTAGATTCTGATTTGGATGGGTTGCTAAATGAAGGCTCAATTGATGAAGATGGTCAACAAGTGTTTCCACCTTAAGGTGCCCTGTTGATAGCAATGGTGGATTTAATAAATCAAGAATCAATAAACAAAATATTCTTTCAACAGCTTTAGCCTATCTTGACTAATGATATTTTGATTAAGGGTTGATTATATACAAAGGACAGTTGATAACGATCAAATTTGATTAAGGGTTGAGTATTTTATGCATCCAAGGAAGATGATTGCCAAGCCGCTAATGTAGTCAATAGTTTTAATTTGGACTTATTCTATCTTTTGTAAGTATTTATTATTTCTTGCTCGAGTCCCAGACGCATGTTTTGTATGTCAGTGTACACAGCTGGGCACATTTCACTTTTAGTTTAGATGGGGTTAGTGCATCCACCATGTTTATTTGTTTCTACAAAACCATAAATCACAGGTATTGGGTCACTGTTGGTACAAAATTTTCTTTTAAGACTTAGATTGAACTTCTGCAATTTGTGAAGAAACTGATGCTTGCTCTTGTTCTCTTTTGGTTTGAAGGAAAATGGATGATATCATAATTGATGTCCTTTTGTGCTTGATATTTTCTACCATACCTTCCATATCTGAATGCATATCATCTTTAATTTCCTCTCGGAATTTGTAAGCAAGTTCTTCAAGAGTTTGGTGCTGTTATTAGCACATTTTTCTATGAAAGATTTGATCTTCATTGTTCTTAGGTAAATTGTTAGTAAATACTCTGTTTAATGGATTGTAAGAATTTTTTTAATAATGGATGCTATAGAAGTTCCATCACCTCCTTCTGTATGGTCTTAAGTTGTTTTGCGTAAGACATGATCCTCTACAAGTGGCTCTGTAGCTCCTCTTTAAATTGGAATAATTCTCATCATGATTACAAGTTGGAACCCAAGCCATTTGTTTCTTCTTTCTCTAGCAGAGTCTGAGTTAAAGAGCTATTGTAACATGATCTCACAAGTCTTGAGCAAGTGTGGAATGTGACAGGAATTTTGTTCACACTCGCATTAATAATTCCCGAGCTTGATTACTGTCAACCAAATCTCTTCTGTCCTTGAAGCATTATTTGATTGAATAAGCTGATTTTTTTTTCTTGATGCTCCACAATGTTGCCTAACATGATAGCTAATCACATCCTTATGCAGATTATCTTCCTTATAATAATTGATGGGCATCTAATTTGTAATTTAGGCACTTTTATCTATAACGTAACAAGTTAAGTTCATTACTTAAACCTTGTCATCATAGTTATTTAGTTAAAAATTCATGGATTTAAGGGCTCGCCTCATATTTGATAGGTTGCTTGCAAGGGCAGTAATTTTCCTTTATAAATGGTAAATCTCTGAAGCCTCATAAAGGCTGTTTGAAGTGTTTAATTTCCATCACATAATCTGGATATGTGTTGGTAAATGCTTAGTATCTAGAGCATCATAAAGGTTGTTTACGTGTTTATTTTCTACCATATAATGCGAATTTGCAAGTCATGTTTCTCTGAGTGGATAATATGAGTGGAACTTATATTTTTTAGTAAGAGTACTCCCCAATTGTCGACTGAAAGCATAACACTGTTGTTTGTTACTATAAATGCTCCTCATCCTCCTTCCAAAGCCAGAATTCTGTTCTGTGACTTGATTAGATCTGAGAAGGTGATCGCTCTCCAGAATGACTGGGGCTCTGTTTGGAAGTTTAGACAATATTTACAAATGTACTTTTCAGTGATTTCAATGGAAAAGTACCAAATTATGCTTTACAATATTTTATGATGATTATTATTATCTGATCAAAGTCAGACAACACAGATAACAGCCTATGAGAGTCAATCATAGCTTGGTTGTAGCTAGTCTATTATATATCACCACCAATACAGACATATTTTGTAGCTTTTGATGATCGATATAATTTGCGAATGTCAACAATAATCTGATCTGGAAGTGTTTATTTCCCTTGTTCAACTTCTAATTCCCACTAAAACTCTTCACTGAGTATTTTTAAAGAAAAAATTGTTTAAAGCCATAAATCATTGATATTCAAATACAGAAATAAAATATAAAGCCCTATAAGGCTATAAGTGGTATGTTATAAATGCTGGAGAAATAAAGACTGTCGCACTAGGCAATTCTTACTGTGTCTGTTTGTGCTGGAGTTTTGAAGTTACATTGCATCTGAATTAATAACTGTTTATTATTGGCTTTTAGATATATCATGCATTGATGGTGGTAGATTCAATAGTTGAAAATTAATTATTAGATAATTTGCTAGAAATTCATTTTGCTTTAGCCATGTGTAAAGTATTGACTCCCCAAGGGATTGAAGTTGTTGGTGCCCAAAACCACAGATTGGAAAACCCAAAGACTTGCCAACTCCTTAGGAAATCCAATCAGCCTTGGCCAACGAACAAGGATGGTCGAAGACCAAATCCCTCTGCACTTCAGGCTCCACAAGACCTAGGCGGGTGTACCCTTCCCTCTCAATTACAAAAGAGTTATTTAAATGTGGATTTAAGCCTCTAAGCAAGTTTACACAACTGGCAAATTAGTGTTCTGCAACTATGCTACATCATGTGCTTTAGCTGAATACTTTGAAAACTTAAAACTGAATATGAATATAAGTGTATGTTAAAGATATTGTATATTGAAAATGAAATGCTTTCAGGACTTTAATGAAATCTGCAAGGATTAGTTCAAATAGGATATGTAAGAATGTTTCTCTGTAAGGACCTTATGCATACAAATCAAAATCTCAGAAATAAATGATAGACCAATGCCTCTATCCAGGAATATGCACGATACTTTGTGGACAAATAATTCGATTAAACTCTTGACACAGTTTTCAGGCAACTTGTAACACAAGACTATCAATACAGAGGTTCCATTAAGTGCTATAAGAACATGAAGAAGCAAATCTTATATTCAATTATAACAGCTTGTGGTGGCACACTGTATTAAACCCTTTATTAGATTTATCAAGAGGACAAAATGAAATTCATCAACACAAAAGTATACACGAATTCTGGAATTGAAACAACGAATCTTGTATATTAATTTCTGGAGAGTGAATGCATACAATAGCTACACTTACAGATACTTCATTACACAGTGATTGCTCAAAATGATACTTCCATTCCCACAGACTTCTCCAATACAGACATCCCATAGCCCCTACTGGCAGCATCACAGATTGTGACTTGTCTCCCTTCTTTTTTAATTGAAAAAGACTCCCTATAAATACCTGATCCAAAAGACATATGTGAAAGGACACACCCTTTCGCATACAAAAGGGAGTTACAGACAATTGTTTTTCCAAAGGACACACCCTTTGATTTACAAAGATAATTACATTTGAATCCCTAAAATACACACTAAATAAAGCTTTAATAATATATCCTTTATCCTCCGCTTTGATAATACTTCCCGTAAATATTCAATATCTCCTGCACATAAAATAAACCAATCAAATCCCTTATTAATTAAAGATTAAATATATTCCACTTTAGATTAGGCAATAATCATTTTACCCTATGTAAAATACTTATTTACAAAAATTCACTTAAATCAAAGTACTAAACACTTTTAAATATTTATTCCAATAATAGTTTTTATTAAGTAACATAAGGTAAAAGATTTTGTATAGTAAGTAAAAGAAAATACATTATCTTCCGATAATGTTACAATTCTTTCTCACCTTTTGGTAATCTTTAATTTGGGTGGGAAATATTATATCATATGAAATAACCTTTGCAAAAAGCAATCAAGCATTAAATGACTTACCCTAATGAATATGTTCAAATTATTTACCTAGGGTGAAAATATTATTAAGAGAATATAAAATGACATAGTAATATATCAAACCCTATTTAGGTCATCCAATACCACATATTTTCCCTTTTGATAAAAAATATTACAATTATAATTTCTTAAAAGGCAAAAAGAAAATACTACTTGCATAAGTATATCAAGATGCTATAAATATCAAAATGCCTTTCGCAAGAAATAATTAGAAATATTATATCACAAAAAAAATTTCAAATGTAATCTTGGATGAAGAATACTCTCTTTTAATGTTTGCCCAAGAATTTTAGCTTTTTGCACATAAAACAATATTGTTATAAATATTTATCTTTTAATTAATCTCTTAAATAAATAAAATTCACCCTAAAATATTTAATTTAGTGATTAAGGGCAAAAATAATTTACAATAGAGTAAAAAAGGTAATAACGATATCAAAATTCAATTTTCTTCATTAGTACATTTCACACCTTTTAACATATTTTTCAAAATAAGATCCATTTATATGAAATAACATTTTACCCTAATATATATTTTACTAATGTTTTAGGGTAAAAATAATTTATTTAAATCACATATTTCAAAATGTATTTCCACATTTCAAGATTACTTTAATAAATTAAAATCTTGTGGAAATATTTGCAAATTATCATCCATAGTAATTTACCCTAATAAACATTTTCAAGTAATACAATAGAGCAATTGGTAAAAGGGGAGGGTAGGCATGGGTAGTTAGGAAGGTTGGGTTGAGAGGTTGAGTGTTCAACTCCCTCTCCCTGCCCTTTTGTAAAAATATATTTTATTTTTAAATCATTTATATGCAAAATATAATCACATTGCAAAAAATATTCTTGGGTAAGATATGCTCCTTGTAGAATAGTTTTTTGAGAATAATTTTTTGATTGTCCAACCTGAGCAATCTAGTTATCAATTACCAAGTTTTTGCCTGTAATTTTAGGTTCCACCAGAAGTCTTGAAGTCGGTTCAAGTTTGTTTAAGCAAAGATCTTACCAAGCTTTACTAGATGCTTCATGCCAGACGTTTCATTGTTACTTGGTCTAATCCCATGTTCTTTATGGATTTCAAGTTCTACATATTGCTTTGTTTTTCATTAAAACAATTTAAAAGAGAAATTCCATCATGCATGTTCTGTTTTTAATGTTTTTATTTAGGCAAGAGGATGTTCCTCGCCATTGTAGTTTCATTCTTTAGTTGCTGTTTTCTTTTGTATTTGGCTTTTTCTCCTTACAGTGATAAGTACTTGTAATCTAATTTCAACTTTGCAGGGAGTCATGATGACTCATGGAAATGTTGTCGCAACAGTTGCTGCTGTAATGAAAATTGTTCCAGGTCTTGGCAATAAAGACATTTATCTGGCTTATTTACCATTAGCTCATATTCTGGAACTTGCAGCCGAGGTACAGTACCTGATCATATTCAATTTGTACTCAATGAGAATGCATGCAAATGTGCAGCCTTATGGTCCTGTCCATGTTTTTGATGGTGTATTCATCCCAGTTATTAAGCAAGTATTCACATGGTGCAGGCTGTAATGGTTGCTGTAGGATGTGCCATCGGTTATGGCTCACCTTTTACACTAACTGACACATCACCTAAGATTAAGAAGGGAACGCAAGGTGATGCTTCTATGCTTGGTCCTACTTTAATGACTGCTGTACCAGCTATTTTAGATCGTGTTCGTGATGGTGTGCGGAAAAAGGCATGCAATATGTATTTTAATTGCATGTGTTTGCTTTGATACTTTTTTCCTGTTTAGGCTTGGTGAACAATGTTTTTGGTCATAATTAATGGCCTTTTCTACCTAACATAGAGTATTTTGCTAATGCAGGTTGACGCAACAGGTGGGATATCAAAAAGATTGTTTGATATTGCATATAACCGTAGATTAGCTGCTATAGAAGGAAGCTGGCTTGGAGCTTGGGGTCTAGAAAAGCTTGTCTGGGATGTACTAGTTTTTAGGAAGATACGTGCAGTTCTTGGAGGTCATATCCGTGGCTTGCTTTCGGGTGGAGCTCCTCTCTCTGGTGATACACAAAGATTCATTAATATATGCCTTGGGTGCGAATTTACAAGTGCTTTCCTCTTTTTCATCAGTTTTGAGATCTTGAATTCTGTGTTATGCATATCATGTTATAGTCTACACCCTTAAGTCCTTTGACAATGGAGAGAGCTGAAAAAATAATCAGGGCTAAACAATAAAAGATCTTAATCAGATGGGCTGAAAAGAGGAATAACTGTATATATAGAGAGTGATGGAGGAAGGACCATCTATAATGAGAAAATTTGAATGATTTCCCAATGAAGACTGCAATGCCATTACTACAGGTAGCAACAATAAAGGATTTTTCTTTGGTTGACTTGTTGATGCATTAATCTCGTCCTTGGCTTGCAGCACTTTGTGAGAGGTGTAGGTGAAGTCAAGATGGGTAGAAAAGACCCGAGTAGGTCATATTTGGGGGTTCCAAAGACTTGGTAAACCTTCTTTGTACAACTTCTATCCATGAAATTTTTAAAACCATATTGACTTGTTTTCCTTGGGTGTAAGCTCCTCTTAACCGTGAATCCTCTTATGCTTCTTAACACGTGACATGTGCAAGTAGAGCAAATGGTGAAAAGACAAAAGGGTAATCCAATAAATATGAATCTAAGCCCTAGAGCCAAGTCTCAGTTTCAGTTGAAAAAATTGGCTCGACTTATGACATCAGTAAAAACTGAAAACAGTAGTGCTATAGAATGTCATTGGTTGGGTTGATGATTTTGGCTACATGTAAAATCAGTTTAAAAGAGGGTCAGAAGGAGAATCAAGGACTCAGCAGGACAAATGTGCAAATGTCTATTAGTGTGATGGCTGATGATACATCTCTCACAAAGTACCACAAACCTGTCCACCGTGATCTCAACATATGTGTGGGCATATGTTTAGGGAGATTAATGCACTAACAAGCATTGCATTGGAAAAGTGTTTGTGAAGCAAAATTCAGGTGTATAAAGGATTTATATGTTCATATAGACATATATGTGTGTTTATATGTCTACGAGTACATATAGTTATATATATACTTTTAGTAGTTTTTCAAAAGCTTAACCATCAACACAAACTTTCTTTTTAGCAATCCTTACCAAACTCCAGTTGTTATTTTACGAGAAGACTGAGAAGGAAATGAAAAATAATTGAATGAATTAATAACGAATATACAAGCGTTTATAAAGGAATTACAAGACGGTGTTCTAAAAAGAACGAACCGTTAAACTAAAGCTTAAAAAAGCTTAAAACGCTAAATAAAGCTAAAAAGCTTCAAACTAAAAAGCAAACTGTGTTCTTATAAAAGAAGCAATAGTAGTTACACTTAAAAGACTAAACAAACTAAATAAGTCGACTAAAAAGCTAAATAGCTAAATAAGTTGACAACTAAGATGATCACTAAGAATAGAAGATGACCATTAATAGAATCACAAAAGAAGGTAACTGACTAAAAGAATTAATTATTCTTATACCCTCCCTTAATGGTCATTGTATCAACTAAGTATCCGACAAAAGACATTGCAGGTCTTTTGATCATAAATGCAATGCAAAGAACACTCTATTGCTACGAAGACCCTCCCAGGATTTGCAAAGTTGTAATGACCATTAATAGTTGATTTCGGATGCTTGATGTAACCCTTACATGCTAATTATGGAACTGGCACACACGAATGATGTAACCATGATTTTGAGGAAAAATCCGCAAACCTTTTTGTAGAAGAGTATTGAGCACTGTTTGCTCCAACAACTCCAGAACAGACTACAAGATACCATGGTTGCAAATGTTCGCCCTAGCAGTGCGACCCAAAATTGACTGCAACAAAGCATGATTTTTGTGGAAAAAACTGTCAAAACTTGAGAACTTTGCGAATCGCAAAATCCCATGCGAACTTCGCGTATTACAGATGATTTTTGAGGAAAAACTCGAAAAAACCAACAAACAATTTTTTAGGAAAAAATTATGAAAACCTAAGGACAATTTTTTAGGAAAAAATCGTGAAAATCCTCCCATGATATTTTGTGGAAAAAATAAGAAAACTGATAAGACCCTGGGACCTGTAGGACAAGAGGCTTTGCCCAAATCAATCTGATCAAGGCAACGATATTCAAATATCATCAACATGTGCTGTTTCTAGGTGGTGTTGCAGCTATTGAACTTCTGATTGTGTTCCAACATGATGTCGGTCAAAGTTGCCATCATGAAAACTGAGGTTGAACGTGCTCAACCTAGTGAAGGCAGGAGACAAAAGAAGCTGATTAAAAATTAGAATAGAAGCAGCTGCACAAAGAATCTGAAACCCTAGAATGGAATTCGAGACACCAATCCCAAATGATTAAGAGGAATCGTTGTCTAACGGTCAATTGATAAACAAATGATTAGGAGAATCATTGTCTTGCATATCGGTTTATGACTTTTGGTATAGAGACATCTCAATGAAGAGACATGTCTCCACGTATGTGGAGTCCTGTCTATTCATCGACATGTCTCCACGTACGTAGAGGCATGTCTGTCCATTGACATGCCTATACCGTAAGGTATAGATCATGATGCAGTTCGATTTTAATAGGCAAGTACAGTAATCGAAAGTGCAAGCCTTTAGATATTGATCTCCCTCATTCAGCAGACTCTCAAATACGTTATGCATTAAGTTGTGTTCCCTTCACATGAGCAGCAACCTGCACTCAAGAGTTAATTGTCATATAGTTTAGTCAGAACCAAGTATTAGAAAATAAAAACTACTCACATATCTAATCTGATCCAAACTTTAACAAATCGCACACCCTTAAGTTCCCAACTTTGTAGCTTGCGTAAGACTGCATAACAACATGAAACGTTGTGGAAAGGTGCATGCTGGCTGTATTATGCATGCCATACAAACCAAGCCCATAATTACGTCTAAGTCCCTATTGTACTTATATTCCTTAATTTGTAGCTTCATGCACGAGCTTTATTTTGTTGAGGGGGTGCAAATTGCTCAATGATAGCGTCTCTTTTACCTCATGGATAAGCCATGCATTTAACAATGCATTATCTCTTTTGCAATTGGAATTGAATCTGAGCTTCCCATGAACATTGGAGATAGGGCTGGAGTTCAGCATATATGATGCACTTTGAGGTAACAAACATTAAATATCCCTAATTTGAATCTGGGTGTTGGTGATAGTGGTTCCCATTTGTAATGACATCTAATTATGAAAAATCAATTAGAGTTATGAATATTCATCTTTAAGAATTTTTATTATATATATATATATATATATATTTTCACTTGATAAGTAGAGGTATTTTCCGGAGTGCATTAAGTTATGATATTAATATGAGGATTCAATTGCATAGTTTTTGAGTAGTGGTTCACATGAACCCATCTCTTGGGAGAGATGAATGATTCACTTAGCACTCATTGCATCTAGATGACGCTCATAGGGGTGAAGCATTGGGACTTCTTGGGAGGTCACTTGTCCCAATTCTACTTCAACTTAGTTGTGGTTAATGATGGAATTTTCTTTAAGGTCAAGCTCACTTAGCTTGCTAACCCATTTGCAAAACCTTAAGCAAGTGTTGTGTCTTCGGAACCATTCATCATAGAGCCCCTTTAGCTCATCATTTGAAAATTTTGGGAGGTATTTTCTGTTGTGTGTCAAGTTATGATATTAATATCAGGATTCAATTGTGTACTTTTTGAGTTAAACTCATTAACCCATATCTCATGAGAGTGGTTTGCATGAATCTATTTCTCATGAGAATGAATGGTCAGCTTAGCACTAATTGCATCTAAATGATGTTCATAGGGGTGAAGCATTGGAACTTCCCAAGAGGTCACACATCCCAATACTACTCTGACTCAAGCACGGTTAAACATTGAGTTTCTCCAATGTCAAGCCCACTTAGTTTGCTACCCCATTTGTAAAACCTTTAGCAAGTTTTGTGCCTTACAAACCATTCATCACAGAGCCCCTTTAGCTCATTGATTGATAAGTAGGAGGTATTTTCAATAGTCTGTCAAGTTATGATATTAATATCAGGATTCAACCTGTTAATTTTGTTCACTTGGTGAATTTGTTCTACCCATTCTGACTTCAAGTCAAAAATGTTGTAGCTCGTACTTTTATTGTTGAATTAGTTAATATCAATCATTTTGCCTCGGTCTTTCCTCCATATGGCTTCTTTTATAATTCGTTGCTATGCATTGCATTGCTTACAAATGGTAATGTTTTTGATTTGTATTCCATAATCTGAATTCATGCATGCCTATCCTCTGTTGATTATAATTAGGGAATGGCGGATTCCAATTGCCTTGGGCAACATTGGAATCCGCCCAAGGGGGCCAGCCCCTTTCTCCAACGTGTAGGGCTGGGCCCTATACCTCACTTCACTCCACACTACATAAATGAAACCCCATGCCACATTCAAGATAGCGTGCTAAACATAATAGGGCCAACCCTATCTAATGCATTTCGGTTAAAGGAAAAACAATAAATTAAAGGTCAAGCCAACATAAATGGATTTTAGTATAAGCCGACATAAAAGGTTATTGCATCATATAAATAAAGATACTTTCACCTCAATCAAATACATTCAATACATCATCATGCTAAATATCTACATCTGCCTAATGCAAATTTGAAGGAGCAATATCACAGCGAATCACATCTGCTATGCCAGCGAATTACATCTGCCATTAAAGGGTGCGAAATTCATCCATGAGGAGAGCAAATTGAGGGCTAAGGTTGCAGTCCAACAAAGTGCAGATTTCCTATGCAGACCTAGGGTTTGGATCTGATTGCTGTTGGAAGTGGTAAAGGGATGCTTGTGAAGGTGCAGTCTTGTGGAAGACATTATCAGCCCTAAGTGCAATCGCCTTCAAATACTTGAGATAAGTCTTGTAATCTTCATATGAATATAATCCATAATCAGATCTGAGGATCCTTTCTGGCTGGGTTTTTCCTCCTAGGAGATTTTCCCAGGGTAACCGTATCTTGTTCTTATTTGTTCATTTTGTTGTTATGCCTAAATCTGGAAAACTATAAATCTTTCATCTAATCAATTTAGTTAGAAACTAAATTCTGATTTTTTGAGTTTATATTAATCTGAAAGTGTTAAAACTAACATCCTCAACAACATCTACTTTAAGATTCTCACAACATTCCCAAATGTTAAGAGCATCTCTTTTTGTGATATCAATAATATTTCACTATTCATGTTCTTTGTAGTAGACTAATAATTTACCGGCTAAAGTTTGCTTTAGGTTATAACCATTCATTTAGGAGTGGTGACAAATGTTTGTGAGCTGTAAAAGCTTATTTAAATTTGAAATATATGGAGAATTCTTTCACTATGAAGGTATCTGCTCTTGTGATCCCAGGCTAGATGCATGTATGTTTATCTCCACATAAAGGGTCACTCCAAGCTTCTTTTTCACCTCCTTAAGTAAAGATTAAGTCTAGCCTGTGATGAGCCCCTATTCGACCATGCATTACTCAGTGCGAAGGTACGTGTGCAAAAGAAAAACATCTTAGAGCCATGAAAACACTCCAAGCAAATTCAGGCTAATTCTGTTTTACATAGGATATAGCATTGCACTATGAGTTGCATAAGGTAGTAGGTTCTCAACTTTGCAGCTTGTGGAAGATTGCATAGCAAGATGAAATACCACATAAAGTGCCTCCAGGCTATGTTATGTTTACTTTACAAACTAGGATCCTAAACACAACAAAGTCCCTATTCTACATGCATTTTTTGATTTGGAGCTACAAGTGTGAACTAACTCGCTTTGAGAAGTTGCAAATTACTTGATCATAGCTTTTTTCCTACCTTACAGATAAGCAATGCTTTATCTTGGCATTATCCCTTTTACTAGGGAATTGAATATGATGCCCTTGTGGCCTCTTTCCTACCTTTGGGATATGTTGTCGTTCATCTTGGCATTATGTCCTTTGTAATGCCCCTTTTTGTAAATGCCCTAGTTTTTGCCCTAAAATCACAATTCCAAGTAACTTTCCTACTAGGGTTAGGAACATAAACTTAATCATAAGATATCTGTAATCTATCGGGGAAATTCAACCATAGGGAAGCTAGGATAAGATGACTCAATGAGGTGCCTAGAGATCCTCTACCCTAGGCCCAAGAGCGGGTATATTATCCCTCTTGGCTTCATATGGCCCGTGCCATCCATATGAGGTGGTGTACCTAGTGATAAGCGTTCCCCTTCATCTTGCCATCCATTTCCCACTTCCTACGATTGGACTTCTTGGTATATTAATTTTCCATGATAAAGGGATGAGGAGTATTTACAATAGGGTGCCCCAGAAGCCCATCCCTTCTAAGCCCAAAGCCAGTACCCCTTGTTCCCCCTTGGCTTCATGTGACCATTCGGTCACCACCATGAGGTGGCATACCTAGAAGAGTACCCCATCACCGTTCCCCTCCTTGTAATCTCTTATTACCCCTACCATGGTTGAAAAACAGAATATACATAAGCAACAGCATATTATTAATCATCAATGAGCAGATAATATCCATCATGCTATGTACAAGAACTCATACCAAAGACCACAAGTATGTTCGGACTGCTGTATTTAATTATTAATATTCAATCTGATCTGTTTTCTTTCGATGATGATCTCTGGAGTTCTGATCCACAGCATATATATATATCTCTTCACCATCCTTGGAGAGTCATGTCCTTTCTGAAATGTCTTTTCAAGGTGATATCTCTCTTCAATGGTGACCGCTGCCTTCTTTGCTGACTAAACTGCTCATATTATTTTAATATTATTTTTAATGAGATTACTCCTTAAACCTGACCTCTTCACTTAACAATTGGCTGTTGCTTTTGGATGTGATCGCACCTCCTCATTAGGTAATATCATATGCATCCCCTTGCTATGTCCATTAGGTTATGCATTGATGTAGAATGGCCGAAAATTGTAATTCTTATGAATAAGACAGTTTTTGTATTGATATTGATTTAGATGTCATGGCAGGGACATGACATCCTTTGCCATGGAATCGAATATGAGCCTCTTGTAGCTTCTTTCCTACCTTTGTGGATAAGCTGTGCTTTAATCATGCATGCATGGTCTCTCTTAAAATTGGAATATGATACAATCTTCTTTTAGACATCATAAATAATAGTTTATAAGTTAAACAGATAAAATACATGGAAATGGAAACAAACAGAAAAGATACCAAATTTGAAATTGGGTGTATTGGTGACAATTGATCTTCTTTGCACATTTAATTATCAAAATCCAACTATAATTATGAATATTTAACTTTGAGGCTTTCATTATTTGATATTTTTTCAATCTGTTGTTATTTTGTGTTAGCCTTTCTAAGCTCTTCTCTTAGTCAAGAAAGTCATAGCTTTTACTTCTCTAACTTTGTTGAATTGATTAATATTAAGCATTTTGCCTCAGTCCTTTCTCCCATTTATAGTGCTTCTTTGGAATACTTTGCTTTGCATTTTTACCAATGTTATAATGTGTCTAATAATATGCATTCCATCATCTGAAGTCAACCATGCCCATCCTCAGCAATATCTGTGTGAAGGTGTTTACTTCACTCCCAAACATTAAGAGCAGTTTTTTGGTGATATTATGAATGTTATTTATAATAAATTCATTGTTTCGTGGTTCAAAATAACTTTAGATAGGAACCATGGCACTCAAGTGTCAAGCATAGGTTTAAAATGACAGGAAAACTTGGTGTAGGCAAGTAAAGGGTGAGTTTCTCAGATATCATGTTTTCTTGCAAGTAGGTGTGAGTAGTCGGGGAAGCTTTCAATCTATGGTGGTGTGTATGGAGACCTCATCTACAAACATGTCTGCTCTAATGCTTCTAGACTGGATTTGTGTAAATGTTTATCTCCACAAAAGTAGCCACTAAAAAAATCTTTTTCAGTGAGTTTCCAATCCATGGTGGTGAAAAATGGCTTTTTAAGATTCAAGTGTATGGAAACTTCGTTCTCTACAAGCATGCCTGCTCGAATGTTCCTAGACTGAATTTGTGTATATGTTTATCTTTACTGAGGTTTTTTAAGATTTTATCCACATATTTCTTTTGGAAGGTCCACCTTTTTCTGTGTACCTGTCCTTTTCCACTGAAAACTGAATCATTAATAGTAGATGTGCTCAAAGACGCATGCTTAAAAGGTTGTCTTATGTCTCTACTAGCTTTGCATATTTGATGAATGTAAAGATTTAAATGTGAAGGTGTTTACTTCACTCCCAAACTTAAGAGCAGTTTTTTTGTGATATCATGAATGTTATTTGTAATAAATTCATTGTTTCGTGGTTCAAAATCACTTTAGATAGGAACCATTGCACTCAAGAGTGGTATTGAGTATAGGTTTAAAAGCAGTTTAGATAGGAAGCATGCCCATCCTCAGTAATATCTGTGTGAAGATGTTCACTTTACTTCCAAACATTAAGATAGTTTTTTGGTGATATTATGAATGTTATTTATAATAAATTCACTGCTTTGTGGTTCAAAATCACTTCAGATAGGAACCATTGCACTGAAGAGTAGTGTTGAGCATAGGTTTAAAATCTCAGGAAAACTTGGTGTAGGCAAGTAAAGGGTGAGTTTGTCAGCTATCATGTTTTCTTGCAAGTACGTGTGAGTACTTGGGAAGTTTTCATTTTATGGTGGTGTGTATGGAGACCTTCTCTACAAACATGTCTGTGCTCTAATGCTCCTCGATTGGATTTATGTAAATGTTTATCTCCGCAAAAAATAGTCACTAATTTTTTTTTTCAGTGAATTTTCAATCCATGGTGATGAGACATGGCTTGTTAAGATTGAAAATGTATGGAAACTTACTTCTCTACAAGCATGCCCGCTCGAATGCCCCTAGACTGAATTTGTGTATATGTTTATCTTTACTGAGTTTTTTTTAAGATTTTATCCACACATTTATTTTGGAAGGTCCACCTTTTTCTTTGAACCTGCCCTTTCCACACTGAAATTGAATCGTTATTATTAGATTTGCTCAAAGATGCATGCTTAAAAGGTTGTCTTATTTCACTACTAGCTTTGCATATTTGGTGAATGCAAAGATTCAATCATTTTTCAAATTTTCTGTGGCAATCTTCTTATAGAGAAGTTTTTTTATTCACATGGTGTATGAATATTTGAATTATAGTACATATGAAATAAATTAGACACTAAAACAGTTGTTTTGACATATTTCATTTTTGATCCAGGGCGCCAATTGGGCAAGGGTATGGTCTTACTGAAACTTGTGCTGGAGGCACATTTTCAGAATGGGATGACACAACTGTTGGTCGTGTTGGCCCTCCACTTCCCTGTTCATATGTGAAGGTGAAATAATCTAAAAGATGATATAATTATATGCTAACAATTTCTATGTACTTGTATACATTTACCCTTTATTGCAGATGTATAATTGCTTTAAGCTACAATATTTTTACCCTTTATTTCAGGTGAAATCAGCTATATAGAAAGCTTGCAATCTATTTGACAAAAATGTCAGTGTAAAACTTTTGAACATTGGGATATGATTCAGAATTTTAGTCGCAGCTCCTGTGATTGTTAGTATTCAGAAATTCTTGATATTTAGTTGTGTGCAAAGTTTGACAAAATGCCAACCACCTAAAAAGCAGAAATATTGCAGTTTGGAAGAAAAATTCCTTAGTAGGGTTATTACAGCCAGCAAAAAAGAAATAAATGTTTTCTGTTTAATAAAATAGTGAATACAAAATTTACAGATCAGTGGAACCTGCACAAGACCGCGTTCTTAAATATAAATATTGACCACTAGTACTGAAGTCATGCTGCAACTATGAAAATAAGCTTATTGTGCTGATTTGAATGATCTGTATATGCTCATATATTACAAAATAAATAAGGTCTGCAGCTGCAAAGTAAAAATGACTGTTCTTGGGGTTGAACATATTGTATCACAACAGAAACCTGCAAGAAAAAAATCAAGGTGGATGGACACATGACTAAACACATAAAAGAATATGAAACATGGGCTGCTTGTAAGTGCTGAAGAATACTGTTAAGCATCCCATTAAAGCTACAAAATAAGTGAAACCTGCAGCTGTGAAGAAAAAGAGACTTTTCTTGAGATGGAACTTTGTATCGTAACAGAAACTTCCAAGAGAAAAACCAGAAGTGGGATGGACATATGACTAAATACATAAAAGGATACAAGAACTAGATCTATACATATGTGCTGAAGAATAATGTTAAGCATCAGAGTATTGGCGTAGGAAATTCACTCCCATCAAAGCCACAAAATAAGTGAAGTCTGCAGCTGCAAAGAAAAAGAGACTGTTCTTGAGACGGAACATATTATATCATAACAGAAACTTACAAGAGAAAAACCAAAAGTGGATGGACATATAGATAAAAGGATGTGAAAACTAGATCTACATGTGGAAACATCGGCTGCCTGTAAGTGCTGAAGAATACTGTTGAGCATCATTGTATTGATGTAGGAAATTCATTCCTATCCAAGCTACAGCAATTATGCAGGTGGTATCAATCCTGTCTGGTGGATAGGTGCCTTGAATTGCACCCATTTCTGAACTTTTAGGATAATTTAATTTTTAGACTGTGGGAATGGCCTGTGAGATTCATCAAATTGTTTCACCTTACAGAGACACTACTTGTGGGATTAGTTCACACTGCATGCAACAAATTTAGGAACATGTGATCCAGATGGAGCGGTGCTTCCCAATCACTGATTCTTTAGGTATCCATTCTACTGCTGGATAGAAGAATCCAATTTTTTTGGGTCATTTGAGAATGTGAGGGAAGGGATACATACATGGATTTAATGCTGCATTTTGTGTTTTAGGATTTGTAGAAGCATTTCCTTTGTTTTCTTGTTCACATATTTGTCATGTTTGATCAAGAAGCGCATTTGATTATGGAAATTAATTTTGGGATTCAACAGTGTAATTTCAATTCAATCTATATCAACCCATATATCATGAGCTATGGTTCACAAAAATGAAGCTCTCATGAGCATGAATTTTCTACATAGCACTCATTGCTTCTAGGTGATGGCACTCATTTGACTTGATTTATATCTTCAAAAAGGTTTTTCTGCAAAATTGGACTACATTTTGGAGGAAGTTGCCCAGGAATTGGGAAAAAATAGTTATGGTTGACCCTCTTTGATGCCCCCGTCCACCAAAATTATAAACTGAGCTATGAGTATGGTTTATATAGTAAAATTTATTTTGAATTTTTTTACTATAGAGATTCTCATAGAGGTCAAGGTTCACCTTGTGCATTTTGGTTCTGGTGTTTGCCGAATCATTCTATTTAGTAACATGATATGCTATGGTGACTTATTATCCTCTGCTGGTTTTTTTTTGCCTCTTGAATTTTTCTTTGTAAGTTTTGGGCGAGAAGTATGTGATTTTAGGTCAATTGCTTCTCTCTTTTGATAACCTGTTCTATGGCCTCTTTCTTATGCTGCAGTTGAAGATCAATACTCCCATCCTTATATGACACAACAATGTAGTAGCAAAAAGCTGGTGATTGTTTTGACCTCTTACAAGGTGGAGTTAAGAACAAGAAAATGAACAATCAAGGGTTTCTATAGGGTATATTGCAACTAAGAACTATTTTGATGGAGCATACCACTACGTAACAAGGAGATCTAATATCTAGCTGAAAACACTTGAATAAGAACAGATTTTGTGTTTGGATCGGTGCAAGTCCAACCAAGCAAACAATATAAATGATAAGTTATAAAATTTGCAATGGTAAGTGAGAATGAAGCATGGGGCATTACTGTTGGATATTTTGTCATTGATGTCAAAAGTTGATGATCAAGGTTGTGTAAATTTCGGAGGATTACTCAAAGTAATAGAGAATTGGAATGAGCTGCTTGCTTGCTTGAGCTGCTTGCTTGCTTTCTTGAGCTACTTGGTTGCTAGGTTGAGCTTCTTGGTTGCTTGGTTGAGCTATTCGGTTGCTAGGTTGAGCTACTTGGCTGTGTGTTTGAGCTACTTGGGTGTCAACTTGAGCTGACTGCTTGTCCACATCACTTGCCTGCTTGTCTACTCCTGAGTGACACATCACCCATGGAATATTTATTAATGCGATGGTCTGATTTTAGTGTTGAATCAGGCAGTCTGAAAGTTTAATCAGTACATGGTATAGTTGTGGCTTAATTCTTCCCATGCGATGAATACTAAATAAAGGTCGGGTGGCTCATTTAAATTTCTGACTTATAATGTCTTGGCAGCTTATTAACAGAACTGATGCATTTATCAAAAATCAGTTTAGCGGCTTAAAAAAGTATATTCTTCAGCAAGCATTGGATGAAGTCAAGTCGTGTTTTTAAAGGAGTCATGATTCTTCCTAAGCATTTTTTTTAAAACACCGACCTGTATTGGCTGAAAAACGTGTCATCGGGATTTTCTTTTATCAGTGTAGTGGGCTGTGAGACTTCTGACACAGCAATCTTCATGATTTCCTTGTTTTGCCATTGATGTTTGTGGCGTGATATATACTTGCCTTGCCTTAATTCTTTGGTGAATTTTTTTGGTGTTGGGTATGCTCACGTTGCTTTAGATGCATGTGTCATGTGAAATGGTGAATATAAGGAGGTAAAAATTATATCTTTTTGGTCTGCTGCAAGTTTATTTTTTGATATTTTAACTACTGTGGATACAAGGAGCATACAATGAAGTGAAGTATAGGGTGTGTAGGAGATGATCGTGCTAAGTTCAATACAGAGAAGAATTGTGCATAGTTTCTAAGGAGCCTAGCATTATTTTCAGAGTGAGGAGCTTATATTTGAAAGATACTTAATGGAGCTGCATACGTGAATATGATAGAGTTTTTGAATGTAAAATGTGAAGATCTTTCTAAAAGTTTCAGTAATAACTAATTTTTGAGTATGAAAAACGCTGGAGTAGGTGCTTAAGCTGATTGAAGTTGGTGTTTCAAGGGGAGTAGGTGCTCTCTGTGAGTTGGGTCTCGCTTTTGTAATTTGGGTTGGTGCCTGTTTGCTAATGAAAGTTTTGTGTGCCATGGTTTTTACCCAAAAGTGTTTTCCACGAGAAAATTGGCGTGCCTTGATGTCTTCTCTCTCTATGTTTTATGAAGTTTCATATTTTAAAATTTTTTTAAAATACTCGATTCACTACCCCCCTCCCCTCAGTATTTTCTGTGTGCTTTTCAATTACATGATAGTGCAATCACAAGATCTAATATCTTCATTTTTCAGATTTAAGAAATATAAAGGATAGGGTTAATGAATGCACTATTCACAATTTGCCACTTTTTGCTTGAACAACACAAAATGAGTGCAATATAGAAATATCAAAAGGCATAGTACAGAGCTAAGATGAAAATGACAATTAGTGATGACCAAAGCCATTACGTGCAAAAATGGTACTGATACAATTTAAAGAATTTACCCTACTAATGTAGGGCCTCTCAGATCTGCTCTATAGAGTAAGTCAAGAGACCACAACTGCTTTTCAAGTATTATGAGAGTGTGGTTTGAACTAGAGTGACTCCTTGACCAAATCCTACTGGTGGGTCCTTAAGGAATGCTTGTGAAAAATGTGATGTAATAATTTAGGGAGATGCATGGATGAGCAAGGTAGAAGTCCTTTATATGATTGTTGTATTGAATCTAAGAACTTTGCTATAAATTGTTGAAGATGAGCAATTAAAGCTACTACATATTGAGAAGAGGAGTTTTGTAGATGCCAAATGGTTCAAAATGGTTTTTGGGGGGTGACTATATATGGAATATAATAGATAGGAAGGTACATGTGACCATGTCTTGATTCTAAAAAGCAGGATCACATAGGCGGAATCTAAGTAAGCAAGCTTTTAATTGGGCCCCAAGACCTAAAAAATGGCTAAGTAGCATCTCCACATATTGGATCTTAGAGAGTAAGTTTAAATTACCAAGCCAATTTTCTCTCTCTAATCACAATGACTAAGTGGTGCTACTTGGAAAGCCCTAAACAATGGTTAAGTGACATCTCTGCTAAGCTACTTACTCTGTCTAATCAAAATGACAAAGTATGCTACTGGAAAAGTTGTTAAAGCACACTGAATTCATTAATTATTAGCAAGATTAGATGATGCTAGTTGGACATGGGCCTACAATGGTAGCAAATAGTTTTGAAGTGATTCGGACAACTTAAAGTCAAACATAGTTGAAGTAGATTTCTAAGAAACGGTACAATTTTGCCATTGACAAAATTGCAAGAAATTGGAGGGTGTTGGCTTCACTTGTGTTATGGTGGCTTCACAATTCTTTAGGGAATTTTACCTAAGTCATGATGATGGTTATGAAAAGTGCATGGTGGTTTTGCAATTAGATGGCTGTTTTGCTTGTGACAATCAAAGGAGGGGAATGGTTGCAAGCTATGACTTTCCTCTTCTAAATTGTCAGGGATAATTTTTCAAGTCTCTTCTCATTCAACATTGTATGAATACACTCTCAAGAGTGTTTGTAAAAAAATTTCATTTTATACTCTTTGTTTTGATTCTTTGAATTATAGATTGAGAGGTTATAGTTGAAAGCATGTTAGGGAGTTGTGGGCATCAGATTGTATAAATTCTAATTATGTTGACCATGGTAGTCTTTGTTTGAAAGAGTGGGGTTATAATTTTATTTCTTCTAGATAAAATAAGGGTTAAGGAACCCTCACCCACAAAATCAAAGGTAGACAAAAAGGCTTAGAAGCATAGAGATGGCTTAACCAAAATTTATTATGAAAATGTCACTAGAACCAATCTAGAATTCAAGAAATCAGCCTTCAAAACTCAACCAAAGAAGCACATCCTAAGCCTAAAAGGTCCAAAAATGCAGCTCAATCAGCACCACAAAAATCCAACATTTTGACATTGAAGCCCTAAGGATGAACCCTACCATGAGGTCAAGAAAGAAGAACCAAAGCTCGCTTGGGTATGTGCACAAAGATAGTGGCCAAAATGTAGCAAAAAATTCATTTAAAGCCATAATATGTACACATTCTAGAAAACATAACGTGGGTGCATTAAGGCTTAGGGGAATTCGTGGTTATCTTATTGAGTTCCTCCCATCAAGTATCATTTTAGTTTAACTATTTAATAGCTTATTTGATTTTTCATCTCTTTAGTAAGGATTTTCTTAAACCTGTTGTTTTGAATAGAGCAATCTGCCAGAATTGGCATTTCAACTCAATTTTAGTTTAGTAAGCTCAACCCCTCTTTGGATAGGGTTTAGTTTCCCCTTCATCCCCATTCAATTTATAATTGCAACCACATAATTCAATAATTAGGGTTTGTATATTACAACCTCTTATTAAGATACATATATATTTTTTAACATATTGCCTTTATTTCACTTTTCTTATTTATGATTTGATACAATTTTAATTGGTTTGCAAATCATCTTATTGTAATGGAAGATTGTGCCTGTGAAGTTCATGCAGTTACAGAAGAGCTTCTCCAATGCAAGTTATAACACGCTTTTATCTTGGAGTGAATGTTATCTCCTCAGCAACAGAGCCTCTCAAGTTGGAGTTATTTTTAGCAGCAAATTAATTTACAGCTCATCAAACTTGATTTACTAGGAAAGAATTGGAATGGAGCAGCAGATTAATCTTCACTCAAAAAATGATTTAACTTTTCAAAATTTGAAGTCACGGGCACGGAGATGATTAGTTCTCACAAGTTATTGGAAAAAGATTACCTCTAAAATACTGCGATCAATTTCAAGATTGAATTGTTGAACAAATCTTTAGATCAGATGCAACAAGTCTTCTGATTGAACCTCAAGATTCACGCTTTGTGATGTACAAAAAAATTAGTATACTCTTCTAAACTATCAACTACTCTTATCTGCCAGAAATTACATCACATACTCTCATCTTCCTGGGTACTCCTCGAGGGAAGTACACCCAGTCCAGCTCTGATACCGTAATAGACATTTTTGCATAGAAATTGGGAGCAGATTTTACACACCAAAATAATATGCTTCTGTTCTACTTCTGGTTTGTTATGAACTACATATTTATAGGATTTTCAGATCCTATATTATAGGAACCATCGTAAAAGGACTCTAATATATTGAGTTGTTTTAATAACTCAAACAAACAAACAAACCCAATTATTATTACTAACAATTATGGGAACTTTATGGCACAGTTTACAATTATTGAGTCAGCAATGCCATAACAATTTCTTCAACAATATAGTGATGGTAACGGTGAACTGTGAGCACTGAGCAGACAAAGTGGCAGGCTTTCATCACCATCTACCCAATCCAAATGTAAGTATATAGATGGCCACCAGCAACAATAAAAGCCAGAGAACCCCTTGAATATTAATGCATCATAGAACTGCATCTTTTGGACTTCTGACACCACTTAACTCCCATCTGAATTGTAAGATGGGATTCAACATTGCCCTCGATCTTGAGAACCATAACCAATCTAAATAGAGACTTTCACATGCTTGGCAAAATCCATTAAAGGCTTGGTGGATGGATGTTCAAACACCCATTCACTAATGTCTTAACTACATTTCTGCAGGTTTATAGAACCTCAAACACTTTTATATATTTTAATTTATGCTCACAAAATGATGACCACAAACTATTCATTGGCCAATCCAAACATCATTCATTACTTTCAGTGCCAACAAACAAACATCAATCATCGTGTTTTTACCACAGGGAAAGAAGAGGCTGAAGAGTTTGGAAATCTATCACAATAGGATCCCATAAAACAATATATAATCTGTATGGAAAATAACCTGCAGGTCAATTTGCATTCAAAACTCATGCAACCAATAATGTCATTCACGCAATAGTGTAACACAAGCAACAATGTCCTATAACTGAATTCCTTTGATACGAATTTTCAAACAACCAACCAAGATACGTTTACTAGACCCAATTGGGTGAGATGAAGTGGGGCCAACAATAACCCAACACCTTATTGCGTTTAAGACCAAGCTTCCATGATAAGGCATTCCTTTTGACAAGAATGCAAAAACATTGATTAATCCTTCCAAAGAAAAAAAGGTTTGAACTTTTAGAATCAAAACATGGGCATATAATATCACAAAACTTATTTCCAATGGTGAAAAGTGTAATTGACCCTCATAGCACTTACCTCACAGAAGAGAAGAATAATCTTAAATAGGCCAACTGCCATTATCATCCCGTTATTTGGCAAATTCCAGTTTATGTGGAATCTGTTGATTCTAGGCAATCAGATGTTAATCTAGTTACTTGAATTATAATCAGACTGAGAATAAGCAGAAATAATAATAAAAGCACACAACACAAGACACAAGTACCCTGGGAAAACCTCCCTCTTGGAGGAAAAACCCAGCATCAAAGATTCAGATCAGTTCCTTATTTATAAGCAGATTACATGAATCAGATTACTTATCTGATTGAGTGCCAATCTAGGGCAGACTGAACCTAGA
This sequence comes from Cryptomeria japonica, assembly GCF_030272615.1. Taxonomy (NCBI): domain Eukaryota; kingdom Viridiplantae; phylum Streptophyta; class Pinopsida; order Cupressales; family Cupressaceae; genus Cryptomeria; species Cryptomeria japonica. The sequence goes on from NC_081414.1 coordinate 470,293,242, forward strand.
ATATGCAGCTGTAGTATGTCTTCAGAGAGAGCAGAATATCGACACCACTTGAAGAGGGAGATCACTGAAGTATAGCGCACCACCTTGCCCAGCAAGTTGTCCAATGGATTCGCTCTCTAACATGCCAGATTCGCTGACTGTTCTTGCATAAGGCTGATCACACTTGATAAGGATATGAGTTGTGTAGAATGAATCTTGTTTATATACAAGATTCATGCTCAAGTTTTCCCAAGTCGGCTTTTGCCAAATTCCCTTTATTTTACATATTTAATTTGCACTTTTGGTGCCCAAATTTGGGGCCTACATAACTTGTAAGTTGAGGCACGTTTCCTTTTAGGGCCCAGCCCTATTAGACATGAACCACACGTTACATTTGGGCCCAGCCCTATTAGATATAAACCACACGTTACATTTGGGCCCAACCCTATTAGACATAAATTACTTTAACTTATTACAATAAGATAATATTTTAATTGCCACACGGCATCATTAAAATATGGTCCGAACTAGTTAATCATTTCAACAGAATCCCTTAAAACAATAGTAGCCATAAGTGCCTACTTATTAAAAAACAAAGTCATGGTAGCAACTTGACAAGCTTAAAACTGAAAATTGCAAAATGCCTAGTAAAAAACATTAGTCTAGAATTTTTCCATTAAACCCTAGTTGATTAAGGTTATTAGAAATGCATTTAGTGCTCTACTCAAAGGTACCAAAGGGTTTACGAACCTACAAGTTTGGTTTACCACATTTCCTAGAGAGTGCCAAGTAAGTTGACACTTAGAATTAGTAAAGTTTTAGGTTTTGGAATCAATACATTAGATTTTAGGATATCTTGATAGTTCAAAATTTAGGATCAGATTTGAGACCTTAGGAAACGACCATAGCATTAGTGTTATGTTTTTAGTCTTATGAACCATAAATTTCCAGAGTTAGGAATGATAGGTTTTAGGGTTTATGAATAATAACCCAACACTTTTATTCTAATATATATTTTGTACATCATTAATGTCATTATTTTCATAGATACACACTTGCAGACACATACAACTATACATATACACATACCATGGTTTCCAGGGGACTTGTACATGTATTGATATGGGAGATTGGTATTGGTATTCGTACGTCTATTTTTGAATAATAGGAGATGGGGGTACTTGGAGATGCCATTTTTTTGATATAATTCAATAGATTATAAATTTGCAAAATTAGAACTGAAAATATCATGATGATTTCTAGTTTTTTCGATTTTTCTTTTCTTTTCATATGAAAACTCATGTTTTCTTAGTTTTTTTATTCTTTAAATGTAAAACCAAGGAAACGTTGGTGAGATGTCTCCTGCAAGCAAGGACATCTTTGTAGGCGGTTCTGGTACTAAAAATGCATCCCATTCCTCAAGATGCATCCTAAGGGGTTAGAGATGTGTCTCCCTACAACTATTACACATACATTTATACATATATACATACACATATATACACATATATACACAGTTACATTTACACATTTGTGAAGAGAGAAGAAAGGGAAGAGTAACCCTTCTTGCAAAGCCAAATATCTACATTACTCATTGACTAATGTAGACAAAATCCTTTACAAATGCCAAATTCCTTTCTTTTGTTTTATTCCATTTTCTAATAAATTTAAATGTTGGGTTTTGATCCATTTTGATTTTTGAAGGCATTGAAGTCGAATCTATGTTATTGGGTTCCTTGCGTTAGGGTCCCATTGTAGGATTGAATTGTAATGGGTTTTGGAGTGAGGGCAACAACACAAATAGTATGGCTAGGGTACGTCCTTGTTGCCTTTGGTACAACCTAGTTGTATTCAATGAGATTTATAAAAGAAGTCAAAACTAACAAAGAAAAAACCATACCACCAAGACATTTTCTGTAATTGCGTCATTACCCTTTACTAATGCCTATTCTTGAACACCCCTCACATAACAAACATATAATGTGAACGACAGATAACAACCAACTTTGGACATCTCCATGGTTGGAATGGAGAGCACTTATTGATCTTGTGTCTCCCCATGATTGGTTGACCTTTGGTCATAAAGAGCTCGTTATTAGTAAAGTGCCTTGTTTGTTTCAAGATCAAGAACAAGATTCTTTAGTTTCTTTTTTAATTTTGTTAAGATATAGCCCTCATGAATCTAATTGATGGTAAATCGGTTATTATCTGGAGAGTGATATATTAACAGAGCATACAGTTCGGAAATTAAACATAAACAAACTAATTGTTATGAACGGTTGCCTCCGTAGGGGCATGTCCATACGTGGCAGTTGCCACATATGGACATGTCCCTACGTAGGCAACCTTTCCTCTTGTATTTAAACCGGATTCAATGATGGAGACGATCAATAACTCACGGCAATCAGTCTTCCAGAATCGCTGTCATTATTCTTCGATCCATATTTCACAACAAATTTTATTTTTATATATATATAATAGGTTTATTGTATGTAGTATTAATTAATTTAACAAATAAACATTAATAAAACCATATAAATTTATTGTTAATTAATCTATTGTATATTTATTATCTATAAAATTATTAAATATTTATTTATTTTTCATATAGTTATACATGCTATGAATCATTTATAAAAATATTCTTGGTCGTGCCCATATAGCTATAAATAAAAGTATCATGATTTATTTATTAATCTTTATATGTAGTTATTATATATATACAAAAAATTTATGGGGGAGTTGGCCTTAGAAATGAAATATTTGCTCCTTGGGTTGGTGTGGTAGCATCACTAGGGTCAATGTACACTTTTCTCTCTCCAGTGACAAATGGGTTAGGTTTTTTGAGGAGTCAACACTTGATTAGAGGGTGTGATTTCTCAGATTATTTCAAGGATATGTCTCCACTCCATTTGCACCAATCCCTTTTCCTAGGACTTTCAAGTAAGTTTATAGTGCAACATTTCCTTCAGTTCCACCTTTTGAGGTGAGTTAATGGAGCCTAAGAGGAAAAGAAAGAATGTGTGTTCAGCTTCCATTCCAGTTATGGACATATTTAACTTATAGGCCCTTATGGTCATAACACGAGAATGGACTAGGTAGGCAGAGTGCAAGACATAGCAGGGGAAGAGGGTGAAGGAGGATGTGGTATGGTTAGATGTGAGATTCAAAAAATCTTTTGTATCCCCAATTTTTACTAGTCATTGGATATGCAGATTCAGACAATCCTGGCCTTGGAGAGATTGACTAGCACATTAATAGAATGCTTGGACAATGAAGACCATCATTTATGAGAGAGTCCCCACAGAGTTATATCAGAAGGATTGTCAGCCTGTTATCCAATGGAGGTGGGAGAATCTGAACTCTCTTTTACACATTTTGGCATATGTAATGAATCCATATGATACGTGAAAAGGCTTGGTACGGTTATAACCACTAATAAGGATGAAGTGAAGAAAGGCGTCACACAAGAAATTGTTTAGTCCAGATGAAGCATCGAAGAGTAGAATTGAGGGAAACAAATTGCTTAAACATGTTGGCTAGAAGAGTTATGCACAAATAGACAAGGTCATTGTGGCATGCGAGAGGCTTGATAGTTGTTGGTGAGTATACAGGCCTCCAAAATTGTTGCAACCACTTACCATTCACCTCCCCATGCAGATTTCTAGTTACTCTATTGTTGAGAGGAACTGGTTGACATATATCTTTATCCTCCCTGTTACAAGGAATAGACTTTTATCGAAGAAAGTGGAGAAGCTTGTTGTTATACACAATGCCTTGTGTCTAACTGATTGCAAGACAGCTCCTTACAAGGAGAGCCTAGCAGCATGATGGGATGTGGAGCTTGAGGAGCTAGCTTTGATTGATGAATACCAGGATGTGCAGTGAGCTTGGGTCTTGTTGTAGGAAGCATTTGATTCCAATAGTTATGGTGACGACAAACAATATCCGACTTATCCATTGGATAGTGACTCCAATTTGTGACCTTGTTGCTCGGTGTTCTTACTACCTATTTACTATGCATGATGCAACATTTCTTTTATTTTTGGGCATCTAATGGTATGAATCATGCTTCATAGTATGTCTGTGGTTATCAGAGTTAGTGTATCAGATGGATAAATATTATGGAATCAATAGACTCTTGTATTTTTAAAATCACAGCTTCTTTCGGTTTGTTTATGTTGCTAGTGTAAGGTATTTTTAAATTTGTTTGTATATTAAAAATTCTAATATGAATTTTAGTTTTTAATTTATTATTTTAATAGCTGTTCCTCCACTGTCTCCAAGCACCCCCTTGCCGCCTGTCTCTGTTATTCAAAGAAACACTGGAAAATATTAATTATGTGTAGCCGAGTTAATATCACAATATAGTTTCTGATAGAATTGAAGAATGAGAAATCCAAGACAGTGTGAGACAGATTGCAGATGGGGTTATATCAAAGTGAACACAGTGATTATAAGGATACTTCAAGATGATCTGTTCCATTTGCAGCAGAATTACACTTTGGTTAAGTTCATGCTTGGACTTAATCAGTATGTTCAATGCTTGTATATCATTGCTTTTGATTCTACTCATGAGCTGGTTACCATTCTAATGAGTATAGAAGACAAGATTCTTCCATGGCCTATGAAGATGTTTAAGAGTGCTTTTGGATTCAATTATGCATGTTTTTTGTATCAATGTTTTGGATCACACTCTGTGGTCCATCATTAGGATGAGACATAAAATATTATGGATCATGCAGTGTGATCTGAAACATTGATAGAAAAAAATACATATAAATGAATTCAAAAGCTCTCTTAAAAGTTAATGACATACTGAATTGAGAGTCAGCAAGGGACAATGACATGTGAGTGAGCTGTGATATTGGGAATAAAGTTTTTCCTTCTTTTCCTTCATGGAGATCACTTATTGCATGTGAGCCTTTTCTCCTCATAGAATATACCATCTTTAATGATTCTTGCAGGCAATTGATGAAACCTTCAATTGTTGGGAACCAAGACTGTCAATTGTTGGAATAGTTATTTCTGCTGATTGTATGGAATCCTGTTTTCAGGGAGTTCAAGGTAGGAGGGTTAGCTGACTCTGTGGTAGCCTACTTATGGCTGGTTTTTGGTAGAGCTAAAGGGCTTTCATGATCATGTTGGGAGACTTCCTTTTTTGAGAGACAGAGAGAGCTTGACAACTCATTTTTTAGGCAGTAGGCTATGTTGCAGACAGATAACTTCTCATGGTCCAATCACAATTTTGTTTTTGCTATGTTATAGTCCTTGCATGAGGAAATTGGGTTTGACATAACTCCAAATAAGAGGTGAATCTTGCAGAGGGCTGATGGGTTTCCCTTTGATAACTGTGCTGGCCTTAGAAGATTTGTTATCTTTTATGAGTGAATGAAAGAGTTTGTTTAGAATCCAGGTTATGAAATCCTTTTTCATTTATTTTAATTGTCCTTAATTTATTCTCATGAATCAGCTACATGAAAAACCACTGCATAATTTAATTGGAAGAATTTACTTGATCTTTATAAATTTAGATTTTTGTTGTCTTCACATGCCGAAAAATTCCTTAAATGGATTGGTGTGGTGATGTTGACAAGTGAGTAGTATTGCAGGTCTCAAATAAACTCCTGTAATTTATACGAGCTCATCCAATGACTGAAATTTTGAACAAAAATGTTTTGATTGCTCTCTAGTAAACAACACCAAAAGACCAAAATAAGGAATTAATTGGTAAATACCACTCAAGATAGAAGATCGTCTTTCCTTTTCTACATCTAAGAGTGATATGTGCTAGTGTTAGAAGACCAGGTAGAATACAATGAAAACAGTTAGAAACTTGCTCTCTCTCTCTAAGTGTGGTAAAACAACACTCAAATGGATGGTGTATTCCATAGATAACAAAAGATAGGGCCTGGTATTCTGTTATTTCACAAAACCCTTGATACTGCAGCATTAGTCAAAGGAAATATAGATTTCTTGGCCAAGCTTATGCATGAAATTCCATTGGCTAAGCAGCAAACAGAAATTTTGTTGTCTAAGAAAATTATATTCTAGCAAACACAAATGCCGTTGTCTAAAAAAATTATAATCTGTATGTACAGTAAATAGAGAACATCACATTTTGGTGTGAAAACCAATCATTGTGGAGTGAGCTTGTTGAGATGCTGGGATGAATGATATTGAATGAGACAGAAGATCCAATTAAGACCTGTAAATTACAAGACCTTTATATGTATGATCAAGGTTTGGAAGTATGTAATCTCTCTGACTGAATTGTATCCTGTTGTTCCCAGAGTTTTATTTAGTAGCTGATTCATGCTTATTGGAGATCTAGCTGTCCAAAAATAGATTGATTTGGCATCATGTGTTTTACAGAATAAGCAAGATTTTACAAGAACAATGCCAATACAGAGCATTGACAAATCATTGTCCTTCTGTGTGTTTCCTGGGGATAAATATTCTGGGTTGCTATGAAGTCTTTCTGTCAAAAGAATCATATCAATTGCCACAGAAGAAGAAGAAGAATACAAATGTGATACATGTCTCATGGCTAAAACTTGATTTAATAACAATAAATTGCGATTCTGGTTTGTTTCTCATGGGCATATCTACATATTTGGTTCCCTATGGTACTGCATATATTAACAATTTAGATGGAAAGACTTATGATTCCTTCCATATTCAAATTGAATGTCTCCCAAGCATTGTAATATTATTATAATCTTAAAGTCTCTTTCCTTGACCATACAGAAGGCTGTAGATAATCATCTAACGTATAATGCAGAATTTCTTGACATAATGTTTGTAGGATTTTCTCTGCTGCTTCTTGTTGTTTCTGTAGGTTAATTATTTCTTACATCCATTTCATATTGTACAATGCAAAATTTTATTGGCATGAAGCTTGTACAATTTTTCTCTGCGGTTTGTTTGCATTTCTTAAGATAATTAGATTCTGTCATCATTTCTATATTGTTTTCTTTGATTCTTATAATATTATTTTATTCCCTGGGAAACAGCTTCTTTTGATTTTATAAGTTCTAATAGTGTTTATTGCTTCTCCAGCTGATTGATTGGGAGGAAGGTGGATACTTAACGGGAGATTCACCAATGCCTCGAGGAGAGATTGCTATTGGTGGTCCCAATGTAACACTAGGATATTTCAAGAACAAAGAAAAAACTGAAGAGGTGTACAAGGTGATTGAATGCTGGAACTCAACTTATCATTTTGATTGCAAATTGATTATCACTGTAGTTCTAATCCTAATTTGGCTTTCTTTGGAGAAGGTGGATGAACGAGGAATGCGATGGTTTTATACTGGAGATATTGGCAGATTTCATCCTGATGGCTGCCTTGAGATTATAGATCGGAAAAAGGACATAGTTAAACTACAGCATGGAGAATATGTTTCCCTGGGCAAGGTATAAGTAATGGTTTTGCTGAAAATTTTATAATGCTTCAATTTCTTTACCATTTGATCAACTTTTTTTGTTCTTCTATGGTTTATATTTGTGCAGGTGGAGGCAACTTTGTCCACGAGTAATTATGTGGACAATATCATGGTTCATGCTGATCCATTCCACAGTTATTGTGTGGCTCTGATCACTCCATCTTGCCAAGCTCTTGAAAGTTGGGCTGAAAAACAAGGAGTTGTTTATAAGGATTTTTCAGATTTGTGTGAGAAAGGTGAAACAATTAAGGAAGTTCAGAGCTCAATTTTGAAGGTTTGTATATTAAATATGTCTCACACGTTGCATTTCTAAGTTTCTATCTTTGGCTATAATATAAATTATATAATAGATCCTAGAATTTCCATTGTTTAGTGTATGGCATTATGTTTTATTGATTTACTTCATTAGGCTATGATCCATGATAGGGGCCTTGAACTGAAAAATATTCTATGAGCTCAACTATAAATCTGCTATAACTATTGTAAGCCCTACGGAAAAATCCAGGTTTTCTTAAACATAAAGACTTGACAAACATTTGAATTTTGATTTTTGAATTTTTTGAAGACTGTAAAATAGAACATTTATGAAAGCTAACAGATAAAATAATTCTTAGAATGCTGTGACTGGAAAGAAAATAGAACTATAATATTGCCACAAGGCTCAAATTTAGTATTACACACATTACATATAATATAATAATAGAAGAGAACTTTCTCAAGTGATGTCAATGCAGACATGAGCCAAATGTATATCAAGAGTGGTATGGTTGTTGCAGTTGGCCCATATAGTCTGCACAAAAATTCTGTACCAAACGTGGAACCTGCATCTATGGTCAATGGGAATATAAAGAGAGAACTATCTTTTCCAGAGGCCATGTAAATAAAACCTTCTGGAAAAGATAATTTTAACCCTAAGTTGTTAACCCTAAGTTGCTGATCCTGGTACGAGAATGGGCATGGGTATGGGATTTGGGTATGTGGTACAGCACTCCTCTCCAACCTCCTAGGGTACAGGTTATGGATTCTTATATCATAGCTAAAAGATTTAGACTCAGCCAAGACTTGGCAAATTGAAAAAACCATGAAATATAGAGATTTTAAGGAATTAAAACTTGTATCATGTAACCTTCAATAAATAAAGTTTAATGACATTAAACTAATCAAACGGTAGCTACTCTGATCACATACACAAGTATACATTGATTATATGAGTATAAAATCAGATTTTAGCTAAAGGAAAAAACATTTTCACATATGAATATTATAAATATTGTCAAATGTATGCAAATTCATGGATAATGAAATCCATTGCATCAAAACTAAACTATAAGTCTATGGCTCAGAGGGGCCTGCATTGCTCTTTAACATCCTTAGCTGTATGGCAATTCCTACATGGGCGTTTGAGATAGGTAATTAGTGATGATGCACCACACTATCTGCCTATGTATTAATGACACTAACATCCAAGGGTTCTGTTCATGCTTAATCCTCCTTTGCCATGGCTGCTACCTTTGTGTCTATAGATCCACTTGATAAACCCATGGAAGGACCTTTATTATCCAATTGGATAGTGGATCAATTTCCTCTAGATTATGGGAGATAAGTCCATACCGAGATTTGTATGTGATGCAGGTGAAGCCTATAATGAACATAAACAAGATCATTCAACCTTTGCATCAACAATTTGTTGTGCTTCTTGGAGTGTATGTGATGCAGGCGAAGCCCATAATGAACATAAATAAGACCATTCAACCTTTGCATCAACAGCTTGTTGTGCTTCTTGGAGTGTATGTGCTCAAACATACTCTGATTACATTTGCCTCCTAAATGTTGCATGGTTGGCTCAAGAGACGAAATGTCATCCTTTCAAGATTTGACATTTCAGCACTGGACCTTTTCCACCTTGCATCTGAAATGAGAAAAAAAAATTCAATGTCATTGTCCAACTGCGAGTTCAACTTTAATTTAAAAAGAGATTTTTTATTTTATTATTAAACTTAAATTACACCCTACTTGACTACAATGTCATTTGAGTTGCCTTGAATATGTCTCATGCAAAGAGGCTCCCTTATGAAAGTCTTTAGAATTCAATCTTTACATATTACCTTTGTTCCAAGTTGAGGATCAAGTACCGTCCGCTCTATGACTGTGGAGCCCACTTAGAACTTACTCATTTGCCTTGAAATTTATGCAAAATTGCGATGTCGTATTTAAGAAATAGGTATATCAATATGCATATGGGCTTGTGAAAGTGAAGGTGCCATGGTTGATGAATGAGTCCCGTATGGGACAATATTTATCCTCAACCACAACATAAATTGATTTAATGTCCTCCTTGGCCCTATACATGCCCTCATATATATGGTCCATTGTGGACTTTTCTCATTAACAACTTGAAGGAGAATAACTAAATTTTCTGTGAATTGCATAAGTGAACAAAAATAAACAAGGAGAATGGTATTACAAACAACAATACAATGGAAATATGATTCTCATTTAACCTTTACAATCTCCTTAATTGGAAGTGAAAGCTATGCTCATCAAAAAATAAAAAATCCACGTCAACTCTTGTGTTGGTCTTAGTGTATGATGATGTGGATCATTCTTCAATAATAAAGTGGCCATTGTGGGGAAACATCTAGAAGATTCGCGCACAACCCCCACGATTACCTCTTCCCTATTAGTCAAGGCCTACAAGAATAGCTGGAACCCCTTCCATGTTTGCAGTGCTTTCTACCAGGAATAGTTTTTGGTGAACCCTAATTTGGTGACTTTGGTGGAGGAAACCCTTCTCTAGTTTGGCTCCATTCCAAATTCGGTGCCCGTTCAACCCGTCGATACAACTTCTTTCTCTCCAGGTGATATGAAGGTTGTATTTATTGACAAACCAATCGACTTTCACATCCTTGACTCTTGCGTTGATGCCACCGTTGCCGATGTGGGAAGCCGTTCCCTTATCCTTTGTCTTTTGAGGAAAAGGTCGTCCATGGCTTCATTAGCGAAATGGGCTAAATTGACATGGAGCAATTTGCCCCCTCTGGTCATTGATCTATTGGACTTTGGATTTTTCCTCCTCCGGTTCAATTCCACAAAAGATTGCAACTTTGTGAAGATGAATGGCCCGTGTTTCTTTTAACATTCTGATGCTTTCATGACCTCTTGGTCCATTTTCTTCAATCCTGCATCAGAAATTATTACCTCTATCCCAAATTGGATCAGACTTTACAACCTTACTTTGGTCATGCGGAATCTAGATCTACTCAAAAAGTTGATTGATTAGATTGGATCCTTTGTCAAATGGGACTTAGACTATTGGGACTTTCCTCATAGTTTTACCAAGGTTTGTGCCATGGTCGACATTTCTAAGCCTGTGCCGCACTCTATCAGATTACATTCCTCATGCGACACCCGAACACAATTTCTCAATTATGAAGGACTCCCCTTTAGGTGCTTTAGATGCAATATGATAGGACATAAGATTGCTAGTTGCTTTGCTAAACGAATGCTTGGTTCTAGTAAAGTCAATCTTAAAAATGGGTTAAGAAACTTGGCGACCCGAATGCAGATTTTATTCGGCAAAATCATGGCAAATTTTTGGAACTCCCTCTAGGGTCGAAGATGGATCTAATGACTGATGTAGCTCCTTCGAAATCCCCAGAGCCTCCCCCAACTCATAGCCTTCCAGAAGGAGGTTTAAATCTTGTCCTACCGGGGGAGGATCCTTGATTTGATGATGAGGATAGTTATCCCTTTATGAGGATCTTGACGATAAGTTTATAGATTTTCTAGAACACAATTGTTAAAATAATATTAATATCTTCTATAATGGTCATCTTCTATTTTTAGTGGTCATCTTCTATTATTAGTGGTCATCTTCTATTTTATGTTGTCGACTTATTTAGCTTTTTATTATGTAATTAGCTTTTTAGCTTTATTTAGCATTGAGCTTTTTCTTTTTAGTTAATTAGCTTTTAAGCTTAATTTAGCTTTCACACTTAATTTAGCGTTTAGCTCTTTAAACGTTATGTTCTAATTATAGAACATCGTCTTGTAACCTCTATATATATGCTTGTATAATGTTGAATAGATTATCCGATTATTGAATCATTCATTCAATTTATTTTTCATGGTATCAGAGCGGGTCGATGGGATTCTTTAGAGTTTGGTGAATTTTTTCATGGCCTTCTTTCTGGAATATTTTCCAGATTTTTTTTTATTGTTTTTTTATAAAAATACTATTTTGCTTTTTTGAAGGCTTTTTGAGGGTTTCAAGGGTTTCAAGTTTGTGGGCGAATTTCTTTGTGCTGAGCAGCACTTAATGTTTTTTTAGGGTTCTGGAGATTTTCGGGCCTGCAACCTTAGAGGTTTTTTTTGCAAATTGAAAATTTTCCTAGAGTTTCTGCAATTTTCGACTAGGGTTTTGACCCTCAAGTTCAAGTTAAAATTTTATTCTGGTTGCAAAGTCTTGGTGGGTTTTTCGAGACCTCAACTTGGTCGTCGTCATATTTTTCTGGGTGCATCGTTTTTTGTGCCTCGATTTTTGAGCTGTCGGATCTGCATTCTGATTTTAGATTCTTGGTGGGTTTTTCGAGAGTTTCTGGGTTGGTCTCATATTTTTCTAGGTGCCTTGTTTTCCATGCCTCAAATTTTGTGCCAACGAATTTGCCTTGGACTTTAAAAATAGTCCAAGATTTCTGCTAATTTTGTGGACGTTGGAAATTTTGGTGTCTTCTAGGCCCCGTTTATGTTGTACATCCGACCTAGGGTTTCTGCCCCTATTTTTTTTTGCGTTTTTTTTGGAAAAAAAAATCGTCAATTTTTATCTGTTTTTTAACAAAAAAATCAGAGGTTTTTTTTTATTTTCTGCAAATTATTATTTTTTTCTGTTATTTTCAGGAAAAATTTCAGGTTTTAAGTTTGCAGAAAATATTAATTTCTGGGTTTCTTCCAAACCTCGAAATTTGTGCCTTAGAATTCATGCCATAATTCTCCTCTAGGGTTTCAGATTTTTTGTGCAGTTGCTTCTATTTTGATTTTTGAATCAGATTCTTTTGTCTCATGCTTTCACTAGGTTGACCTCGTTCAACCTCCATTTTTGTGATGGTATCTTTGACCAACATCATGTTGGAACACAGTCAAAAGTTCAACAGCTGCCACAACACTTGGAAACAATGCATGTTCACGATATCTGGATATCGTTACCTTTATCAGATTGATTTAGGCCAGACCTCGTCTTATAGGTCCTAGGGTTTTCGCGATTTTTTCCTCAAAAATTGTTTGTCGGTTTTATGATTTTTTTCCACAAAAAATCATGGGAGGGTTTTCACGATTTTTTCCTAAAAAATTGTTCGCAGTGTTTATAATTTTCCCTTAAAAATTATCTCATTTGTAATCCGCGATATTCACGTAAGATTTCATTATTCTGGGGTTTTACCCTTTTTTTAAAAAGATGATTTGTAACCTCTGATTTCTATGTTTCCACTATTTTTTCTTCAAAAATTGTTTGTTGGTTTTTACGATTTTATCCTCAAAAATCATTTGTAATACGCGAAGTTTGCGTGGGATTTGTGATTCGCGAAGTTCTCTGGTTTTGATTGATTTTTCTCCTAAAATATCGAGCTTTGTTGCAGTCAGTTTGGGTCACACCTGCTAGTGCGTACATCTGCAACCGTGGTATCTTGCAGTCAGTTTTGGAGTTGGTACTCTTCTGCAAAAGGGTTTGCTGATTTTTCCCTCAAAATCATTGTTTCAGGCTTTAGTAATTCGTGTGTGCCAGATCTCTAATTCGCGTGTGAAGGCTACATTTGCTTGGATGGCTTTTGGTACTCTTGGTCATTTACATTCGGCAGATCCTGGGAGGGTCTCCGTAGCAGCAGAGTGTTCTTTTTGCAACCGTGGTATCTTGCAGTCAGTTTTGGAGTTGGTACTCTTTTGCAAAAGGGTTTGCTGATTTTTTCCTCAAAATCATTGTTTCAGGCTTCAATAATTCGTGTGTTGCCAGATCTCTAATTCTCGTGTGAAGGCTACATTCGCTTGGATGGCTTTTGGTACTCTTGGTCATTTACATTTTGCAGATCCTGGGAGGGTCTTCGTAGAAGCACAGTGTTCTTTGCATCTGTGATCATAACACCTGCAGTGTTTTCTGTAGGGTATTGAGTACGATGACCATTAGGGATAGTGTTAAAATAATATTAATATCTTCTATAATGGTCATCTTCTATTTTAAGTTGTCGACTTATTTAGCATTTAGCTTTTAAGCTTTATTTAGCATTTAGCTTTTTCTTTTTAGTTAATTAGCTTTTAAAGTTTATTTAGCTTTTCAAAAAAAAAATCAGAGGTATTTTTTTTATTTTCTGCAAATTATTATTTTTTTTGATTATTTTGAGGAAAAATTTTAGGTTTTAAGTTTGCAGAAAATTTTAATTTTGTGGGTTTCTTCCAAACCTCGAAATTCGTGCCTTGGAATTCGTGCCAAAATTCTTCTCCAGGGTTTCAGTTTTTTCAGCAGCTACTTCTATTCTAATTTTTGAATCAGATTCTTTTGTCTCATGTTTTCACTAGGTTGACCTCGTTCAACCTCCATTTTCGTGATGTCATCTTTGACCAACATCATGTTGGAACACAGTCAAAAGTTCCATAGCCGCCACAACACTTGGAAACAATGCATGTTCACGATATCTGAATATCGTTACCTTTATCAGATTGATTTAGGCCAGACCTCATCTTACAGGTCGTAGGGTTTTCACGATTTTTTCTTGAAAAATTGTCTGTCGGTTTTCTGATTTTTTCCACAAAAAATCATGGGAGGGTTTTCACGATTTTTTCCTCAAAAATTATGTTAGTTTTCTGATTTTTTCCACAAAAAATCATGGGAGGGTTTTCATGATTTTTTCCTCAAAAATTGTTCGCAGTGTTTATAATTTTCCCTTAAAAATTATCTCATCTGTAATCCGCAATATTTGCGTAAGATTTCATTATTCTGGGGTTTTACTGTTTTTTTCCACAAAAACGATGATATGTAACCTTTGATTTCTAGGTTTTCATGATTTTATCTTCAAAAATTATTTGCTGGTTTTTACGATTTTTTCCTCAAAAATCATCTGTAATACGCGAAGTTCGCGTGGGATTTGTGATTCGCGAAGTTCTCTGTTTTGATTGATTTTTCTCCTCAAAAATTGAGCTTTGTTGCAATCAGTTTGGGTCGCACTTGCCAGGGCAAACATCTGCAACCGTGGTATCTTGCAGTCAGTTTTGGAGTTGGTACTCTTCTGCAAAAGGGTTTGCTGGCTAACTTAACAAGCTAAATGAGTCGACAACTTAAAATAGAAGATGACAACTAAAAATAGAAGATGACCATTATAGAAGATATTAATATTATTTTAACACCCTCCCTAATGGTCATCGTACTCAATACCCTACAGAAAACACTGCAGGTGTTATGATCACAGATGCAAAGAATACTCTGCTGCTACGGAGACCCTCCCAGGATCTGCAAAATGTAAATGACCAAGAGTACCAAAAGCCACCCAAGCGAATGTAGCCTTCACACGCGAATTAGAGGTCTGACACATGCGAATTACTGAAGCGTGAAACAATGATTTTGAGGAAAAAAACAGCAAACCCTTTTGCAGAAGAGTACCAACTCCAAAACTGATTGCAAGATACCACGGTTCGACCCAAACTGACTACAACAAAGCTCGATTTTTTAGGAGAAATGTCAATCAAAACTAGAGAACTTCGCGAATCACAAATCCCACGCGAACTTCGTGTATTACAAATGATTTTTGAGGAAAAAATCGTAAAAATTAGTAAACAATTTTTGAAGAAAAAATCATGAAAACCTAGAAATCCGAGTGTTTTCTGTAGGGTATTGAGTACGATGACTATTAGAGAGGGTGTTAAAATAATATTAATATCTTCTATAATGGTCATCTTCTATTTTAAGTCGTCGACTTATTTAGCTTGTTAAGTTAGCTTTTTTTATGTAATTAGCTTTTAAGCTTTATTTAGCATTTAGCTTTTTCTTTTTAGTTAATTAGCTTTTAAGCTTAATTTAGCTTTCATGCTTAATTTAGCGTTTAGCTCTTTAATCTTTTACTTTAACGTTATGTTCTAATTATAGAACATCATCTTGTAACCTCTATATATACGCTTGTATATTGTTGAATAGATTATCCGATTATTGAATCATTCATTCAATTTGTTTTTCAACAATGAGGTTGTTCTTGCGAGGAAGTGCTTACACAAGCTGCTAGTTGGGTATCAAAATTAAATTGTGGTGCTCCCAAGAGAAAGAAAGGATTGAAAAATGAAGTAGAGAAACTACAGATCAAAGGATGGGATGCTATTGATGATGGGATTCAATGGACCATGGATGCCCATCTTACATGAAGCAAGAAGAAGGGCTTAGTAACACGAAAATGGTGATTGTTTCCTTTTAGCATGGTTTAGTTCCCTACTCTCTTATGGCCTTTGTCTAACTTATGGTAATTTCTTCAGCTTCCTTAGAGATCTTTCTCGCTTCATTACTCTTATTTTGTCTTGCCCCATATGCTCCTAACTGGTTGGTCATAAGTTGGCTCTATGTCTTTTTTCTTCTCCCCGTTTGACGGGTTTGAAGCTTTCTCCTCTTTTTTTGTGTTATTTTATTATGGGAGTGAGCCCACAACCCACAACTTACCGAACAAAAAAATAAAATAAAATTTGGAGCTTAAATTCTATAAACCCTAAATTCAAAAATTCAAGAGACAAAGAAATTGCACAATACTTTAAAATAGAAATAATAATTAATTATCTCACTATGTGAAATGGAATGGTACAATAAAATCAAAATTCTTTGATTGCACTCCTTGTTGCATCATGTTTATTCTCATTCCAACTCATGCTTATAAGTGATGGTTGGGAATCTAGAGTAGTTTCTGGTATAATATATAAATTTAATTTTGATCCATGAACTCTAGGCCCAACACTAACACTACTACCACCAATACTCAAACATGAAATATAGGAATTGAAGAAGAGTCTATTTATGGCAACTATCGTTTCTTTTTGCCTCTTTTTTTCGTTCCTTATTATTTTCAAAGGTTTTTGATTGGCTTTGTACTTAACAACTTTAGGAGGTGATTTTTGGTACAATTCAGTATTTTAGTATGGTATTTATGTATAAAATAGAGGTAATGCCTCCCTCAAGTATTTTTGTCCTGCAATGTGGACAAGTTATTTCCCCATTCTCTCACATAGGGATGACGTGTTTACAAGGGCCCTTTCTGATGCTGACATTGGAACAATTCATAAATACAAAGTACACAACAATAAGAAATAAGTGGAAAATAGACTAACTTTTGCAGTTGTAGTTAAAAAAAGTAAAAAAAATTAAAGTTTGCAGTTATAAAAAAAAAAAGCTTGGGTTTGTTTATAAAAAGATAAAAAATAGCTAGGGTTTGTTCTTTGTTCCATGAATCTAAAATAAAGCAAGAAAGATATAAAATAGAAAATTATCTCGTGTAGTTTGCTTCAAATCTGTTGTGGGCTGCTCCAAATTAATGATGAACTCTCCGAAATTGTCTTAGCTTCCTTTAGATGTACCAAGAGCTTCTACATACCTACCCAAATTTTATTCAATCAATTTTTGTTGCTCAACTTGCTTGTTGGTTTTTTCTTTTATGGCATGTGATTCTGGCTCCAATACTAGTTTTTTCTTTCTACTTGTGCTTGGATATGAAATGAGTGTGCTTTTAGAGTGTTGGAGTTTATTTTAAGTGTTCAGATTTTTTTTTTTTAATCTTTTATATATTTATTTTACGTCGGCCATTTGAGTCTCCTGTTAGGGCTTGTCAGGTTTGGCAAATCTGACCAAGCTGTGGAGCCTCGTTTTGAACTCGCCAAGCAAGTCTTGTAACACTAATATGCTTATTATAATCTAAATTTGCAAAAAAATAAAATGCCTAGTAATATATCATCAATGGCATTAGAATTCATTTTTGCTTTTACAAAAAATAATATAGGCTCTTTTGCACTCTCCTCGACATTGACACCTTTGCATAAATTTGTCAAACATGTTCAACTTAAATCAATATCATTCTTTGCAGAAAATGCAAGATAATGAAGCTTCAATTTATGCTCGCAATGGTGTCTCTGCCCTCCCCTCAAGTTAGGCAATCATTGTCCTCGCAGAAAATTCTTTTCGGCAGCAATATAAGAATTTTTCATTATTGCAACTTCTTTTCGGGGCCATCAAACTATAGCATTTTCTTTCCCTACCCGAAACTCTCCTTTCTTCCTATACTGGTAAAACTGCTTATGAATTTTAATGCCACATTGTTTTGCTTCTTATTTTCATGCTGGATTCACTGATTTTGACATAGGTTCCTTGTGGGTTTGGCTGGGTATGGCCTAGACAAAGTCATACAGAACTTAGTTTACTTGGGATGAATCCAAGGTGATTGTCGCAGACCTGAACCCAATCCAATACTAAATTTATGCAAAATGGAGGCCTAAGTAGGAGAACCCAGTAACATAGCTGTTAACTAACCCAAAAAATACATTTGACTAACATAAAACTCCTTTAATTGACAACGTGACAAGAAATCCTATGTAGTGCCTTTCACAGAAAGGATTTGCTCTAAAAGCAATATTTGCTTGTATTTTCAAATTTTAACCCTCTTGTCCAAGGAGCTATGGTGTAATAATAAAGCAAATTGGGGCTTGCTCATCCCTAGAACTATACAGGCCTACTAATAGTTGCAAAACTCTGCAAGTACTTGTGAGCTAAAATTGGCATTAAGTATGTTAAGTATCTTTCTAAAAAACTTGCAGTGTTTTTTGCATAAAAAATTGTCAAAAATTTGCAATTTTTGCACGATAAATTGTCAAAAACTTGCCAAAACTAGTATAAAAACGTTTTTTTTCCACCAAACATTAAAATTTAAATGTGATTTCAAACATTCTTGGGATGCGATTGAGAATGATTGCAGTGATTTAGGGCATGTGACTGGGAGTATGATAACAAAGTTTTTGTTGCCTTTTATCTGCTTGCCTCTTGCACGAATATGGTAAGTTGATTTGCAAGCACTACCATTATATGAGTGATAATAGATACCATTATTATTCTTGTTATTAGATTAATAGCTATACTTTGCTTGTGGTAGATTGATAGTTGATATTCGTTGGAAGGATGAACAACAATAGTTCTCATAAGACATTTATTATGATAATCTGCATTTGATGGTTGATAATTGATACTCATTGGAAGGATGAACATCAATATTTCTCATATGACATTTACTTGGAGTCTAGGATGATAGCCGTTAAGACTGCTCACTTCGATTAAAAATTCCAATATCTGGATAGAGTTTTTCATGGAGAATGCCACATCACTGACAAAACCAGTCAAACTCCATTGAGTGCTGGGCTCTATCTTTCAGGTCTATTCTTTTTGAGCAATATTGCTGTTCATCCTTCCAATGAAATTTTATTTGCTTGAACTTGGGAAGTTGAGTTCTTCCAATTCTATATGAATTGGAAGAATGGCATCGCATGTGCTCATCACTCCATCAATGGCACCAAAAATGAACAAAGAGTTCTAATTCTAGTGGAGAACAGCCATCAAACCGAATTATGTGTCGTAAACATCCTCATGGCAATCGTTTGTTCCATTCCTTATTAGAGCAGAGTTCATCTAGAACTATAGAAATAGAACTAGTGAATGCCTGTCCAGTCCTTTTGAAGGGAGATCCACCGTGCCCTCTCTATTATGATGGCCTGCCTGGTCTTTCAAGAATAGTTACACGCTACCATATTAACTCCAATGATTGATTGGTATCAGGACAGACCACATTGGTTTGTTTTAGGTTGGGGCTGAGTGTGGTGGATTCCTATTCCATTGAATTAGAGTATTATCTTTTTCAATTGGCAGGTTGCATGGAAAAGTTTAATTATATTTTGAGCTATGTCACCTTGAGTTTTGGGGATGGGGACTGGAGGGAGCCATTTTTAGGGGACAGCTATTAAAATATAGAAGCATGCATGATGACAAAGAGATTGTGCAAAGACAAACGAGTATTGTATTTTCTATAATATAGAAGCATGCATATTGACAGAGATTGTGCAAAGACAAAGGGTTGTTGTATTTTCTATATTTAAAATATAGAAAATTTCAAATATTTAAACTTTTTCTTTTGTCAAAATGTAAAAGCCCTGTACCATCCTATCCCCATGTCATTGGAACCTTTTCGGGACATGGACAGCCCCATTTTGGCTGGTACTGCATCCCCAGGTAACATGGATTTTGAGCTTTTGTTGTAGTCAAAATTCATGATTCATGATTTATAATTTTCATTGATACTAAAACTTGAAGCGTATATGTATTCAGAGCTTGAACTTGTTTTTTGGTCCATGATATTTATTAAACTCAAATTTTGATTTATATATGATGGACATCAGTAATATGTTCTACAAATTCAGTATACGTGTCATTTTGAAGAATATTTGAAAAAATTAATGTC
Source organism: Cryptomeria japonica (assembly GCF_030272615.1). Taxonomy (NCBI): domain Eukaryota; kingdom Viridiplantae; phylum Streptophyta; class Pinopsida; order Cupressales; family Cupressaceae; genus Cryptomeria; species Cryptomeria japonica. The sequence continues at coordinate 470,313,172 of NC_081414.1, forward strand.
TCACATGTTCGATAAATTTACTGAGTTTTTCTAGAGTTTTTGTTGAGTCCTGAGTTTTTAAATTTTTTGGGCATGCTGAGTTATTGCTGATTCCAAGTTTTTCAATTGTGGGCCCAGTTGTACTCGTAGTTGCCCTTAACAAATCTTTTTGAAAACCCTCAGAACATATGCAATTACCACTTTTATAGAGGAAGAATTTCACATGCTGGTCTTTCATAAAGAGATTTTCTAGGTGCAAATTGATAGGTGTGAAAGCAATTTGTTATTTACCTGATATTAACTTAACGTGTTTTCATAGTTGTTAGCATAGAATTCCATCGCTACCTAAACTGACAATAGGTTATATAAAAGCAAAGTAAGCTGACTAGATATTCATAAACGATAGAACCAAGGTTACTGGGAGACGGGGTTACCTGGAGGCTCCGGAGACTGGTACTGTTACTGGTACGGCTAATTTTAAAAAATATGAGATGGGGGGGGGGGGATACTTGGAGATGCCAATCTTTTTTAATATAATTTTGTAATTTCCAAAAAATATCATGGCAGAGAACTTTGAAAAACAAGAATAGTGGTAAAGTTTAGCATTAACTTTAAAATTGAACAAAAATTGAAATTAAAATTACTTATACTGTCAGTACCAGAGCCAGTCTAAATGGTTTAGTGAAAGTAAGGTAATATAGATGTTGAGCACACTCAATATTGTTGGCTAAATAGTAAATGCAATTTCTTTTTAGACCATTACAATGGCAATAAATCAGTCATACAACTATTTATGTCCCTCTCAAAAAGTCTACACTGTCAATAGATCCAATCACTACAACTTTGCATGGATTTTTGTCTTTTCATGCGACACTGTTTCCTTATTAGTTATTACTTATTTCCGTATGACTTTGCTTTGCTGCAGGCTTATTTTATTTATTTGCTTTCCTTTTTGGCCTTTTACTGCATTTTGCCCTTAGTTTTCTAGCAAGAGACATCAATTTCTGGTCAGGAGACTTTGGAGATGGTAGGCAAAAGCATCCTATGCATCGAGAAGTTACCGGAGACGTCTCCAGTATCTCCGTCTCCGAGACGTGTCTCCAGGGGTAGGAGATGGGTCTCCTAGTAACTTTGGATAGAACATGCTCTTGTTAACTTAAATTTTTTATGTGCACAAATGAAGGATACTATGGATGTTTTTCCTATACAAGGGCTGGGAACAAAAGTTTGTTTTTGTAACTTTTAAATGGTGTATAGATTGAGTAACTTGCATACTGCAAAATCATCATCAAAGCAGAAAATATAATTTAGAGAAACAGCTTGTGATGGGAGTCACGCAATTGTGTTGTCAAAATCCATACAGGAGCACAATACGTATGTTCATCCTGATTCTAATGCTAGAGTAATAACATGGGCCCATAATTGATTAAATAACACCAAATATGTAGAAAATCAAGACCCCAAAAAGAAGAATATCATTATAAAATGGCCTAATAGAATATAAAGTAAATTAGATTGATTTGATTGGTATGGTGAGAGGCATAGTCTATATTTATACCACTCAAGCGTATCTTATAAGGGTATGCTTACTCAGTAAGGCATTGGTTTAATATTTAAAATATCAAAATATAATAATAAGGTCAAAGTATACATGTAAGCCCATCACATATGTAAATTCATTAACACATGAATGTGATACAGTGTCCACAGAATCCAATGGCATAGCACAAGCATGGTAAAAGGGACCCAGCAAGTTGGGATTTCCACTCGCTATCCTCACCTAAAACTCAACTTGGTGGGGGCATAACTGTTGCAAGATCTTTGCTTACGTCAAATAAATATTTGAAATTCAATTTTATGCTTGGACACCATTTGGTCAAGTTACTTGTGAAAAAGATACATAGGCAATCATTTCGTAAATACCTGGTGACAAAGCTAAAGGGCTAATGATGTTCTAATTCTTTCCCAGACGTCCTTTCTGCTGGTTGCACTCTAGTAATATTAGTACATTCTGTAACATTTTGTATTGCTAGTGCACCAGACCCATTTAATTTTTACACATTGTGAATATATGACCTGTGTATCATATCTTTTATAGGCGAATATATTATTTTGCTTTTATCTTCTATATAGAGTAACGTATGGTGTGTTGTATGGTGCTTGCTTGATTGGTCCTGTTGTGGAGAAAATTCTATGGTCACTATTCTTATTGCAAGTAAATAGTCTGACTGGCATTCAAGGAGAATCAAGATTCTGAATGTTTATCCAGAATTGTACATGTATTATTTGCACGATAGGAATTTTTTGTCTGTTTAATACTTTTTGGTTGATATTTCAACAGGTTGGCAAGAGTGCAAAACTTGATAAGTTTGAAATTCCTGCAAAAATCAAGCTACTTCCAGATCCATGGACGCCTGAAAGTGGTCTAGTCACAGCAGCACTTAAGTTGAAGCGAGAAGTTATAAAGAAGACTTTTGCAGAGGAATTGAACAAGTTGTATGATTAATGAAATTCCAGAACATGGATAATGTTGATGAACTTTGTCTAGTCCTTGGTAAATCTTATCAACTTAAATGGTCATTTACCATTTTTAAATAACTGTTCAGTGATGAATTCTGTGACTGATATTCTCCCAGTTTGTTTTGTACTTATTTAAAGGCTGAAATGGCTAGGTATTGGCATTGATTGTGTTCATATTCCCTCTCTGTAACTGCTCACTGTGAGGAATGGGTGTGAGAATTTATTTTATGATTTGTGCTGCCGATCTTTTGGATTCCTTTTACTATCAGAATGGACAATGGCCAAACGTAAGTATTCAATACAGGTTTATTTGTAGGTTTTATAGCGCTTACAATTGCAGTCACATGTTTTGCATGTTCTCTAATTTACATGGTGAACTTTTTGAGGTTTACTGTAAAAGAATTTAAAGCATCATATATAATTCCGCAACTTTCTGTTCTAGGGGGGATGTTCTATTATACTTTCTGAACATTCTCGAGCTATTCACCTCTAGTATGGATTCAGTTTCTAGGGGAAGCTAACTTGCAGATGAAATTCTAGAACTCTGGATTGTAAAATAAAATATTATACCCTGCATCCTCAAGTGTTATATATCATGTTTCTTGGCCTACTTTGGCACAAACAGCGTCATTGTACTGCTGTACCTTATTAATTCCAAGTGCTCTAATGATGTTAGATGCACAGACACGGTGTGCAACAATAACTCTTTTACTCTTCAAAAGCGGTTAGCACATTTTTTCTTGGTAGGTGGGATGAAACGGTATCATTAGGAGTAACCGACAATGAACTAGAGGAGGCAATTACAGTGTCCATGGTATTGTTGCATGCATATTTAGTTTGCTAGCATCATCCAATTGTTAGTATAAAGAGCAGATTAAATAACAATAAACAGCAAAACTGAAATAGAGACAATCAGAATGGAACACATAGTGAGTTACGTGGTTCGCCATTAAAGGCTACATCCACTGGAAAGCAGGGATATTTTTATTCACTGTTACACTCTTACAGCCAATACATAATCTGCACACATCCTTTTGTACAAATTTTTAACTGTTCAAATATAAAGAGACAGTTTCTCAACACCAATGGGCAATAAGGAACTAGCAACATTAGAAATGAGGTAAATGATAAGTGTTCATAGCCTTGTCACATCCACATGCTGTCAATAATATCCAATGACATCATCTTGCTCAAGAGCTAGGAAAATACTGCACACCCCTCCTCTTTTGGGTTAATATTCTTTAGGGCCTTAAAGAGGTCATTTTTCACCTCTTTATCATTGGACCGAGTTATCTCCTAAGCCTTTTTCCATACCATTTAGGATTAACTACAAATTTTGTGGCTTGTATGTGTTGTTCAACTGCTGCTATCTTTCTTGATGTTTTTAGCAGGCTAATTGATTGGTTAAATTTCTCAACTGCCTTAAAAAAGCTCTCCTTCCTTTTCCCATAGGTATGAATTATCTCAATCGTTTGTATACTATTATTGGTAATCTTTTAACTACTATTTACGATTAACCACAAATTTTGTGGCGTTAATGGGTATTGTTTTTATCTTCATTTTACAATGGGATGCATTTTTGGAGGTTCGTTGCTTTTTTCAAATTTCTCAACTGCCTTAAAAAAGCCCTCCTTGCCTTTATCATTAGTATGATTTTTTTCAAGCGTCTCTACACTATTTTTTTATGAACTACAAACCATGTGCGGTAAGATGTTTCACAATTTCAACCACATATTTCTTTGAATAATGGAACGATTTTGCTTGTCACAGAATAAGAGATGAGGGCCCAGTCACTAAACACGACTTGATCTGGTCAAGCATACTATTCAGTCGTTTCATAAAGCTCTCCAATGCTACGGAGAGCTAGTGTCGTTTATAAATTTGAATGTAATTTTCATGACCACCCTTAAGGTTTAGAAATTCCTCCGTCGGGAAAGAGATCCAAACAGTGTCAATGAAGGGCGATACATGGATAGAAATTTCATACTCATCACTGGGTTCACTAAAACAATATTTCCAAATGGTCATTAATGCATTTTCATTGCATACACAAGGGGTTACATAGAATATGCTCAAGGTTATATTTTACTATCGACACTTCTCTACACATCATTTGCATTATAAGATTTATGATGTATTAAGATAATTTGGCTTAGATTTAGAGGAAAACTATCATTAGATGAAAATAAAGACTTGCAGCCACAAATGATGAAGGAATAGATTTATGTACCAAAAAGAGTATTTGGTTGTGATGTCCAACAATCATCCTTTGTCAAGACTGAACAAAAAGAATTTTCTATCTTACCTTCTCTATTTCTTTGTCCATCAAAGATTTTATCTATATATTCAAATATGGAACATTGTATCAGACGAATGAAGAACTTATGCATTTTGCCAACTAGAATTATAGAATATGAATACCTTCACGTGTATTTTATTATATCTTGGCGAACCATGTAAATTTGAATGTATTAGAGATGTGGAGAATTGATAAGAGATGGAAGGAGCAAATAAGTGGAGGGAAAAATTCTAGTCTGTTTATCATTTCACTTGTGAAAGGTTCCTTTTCTCATATTGTGTTATAAACTTCCTTTATAGAGTTACCATCACATAGAAGCCTATAAAGGGTTTGGCATTTGTTCAATCCTACCTTCCTACCTCATCTACTTTTCCTATATATATTCAAGGCTTCTATGTAAATTTTTCTCATTTCACTCGACTATAAAGGGTTTCATGAACCTATGTTTCGGTCAATTGTGTGGATCTGCTATTGCAAATCAAGGGTTGTATAAAGTGGTCGAGTGCCAAGGGTTCCATGATATTCTGATTGATTACATTTTGCACCAATATATATGTATATACATTCAGAGAGAGAGAGAGAGAGAGAGAGAGAGAGAGAGAGAGAGAGAGAGAGAGAGAGAGAGAGAGAGAGAGAGAGAGAGAGAGAGAGAGAGAGAGAGAGAGATTGCATATCAGTGTATCATAAACTAGGCATATGTTCTTTACGACTCTGTAAGTTTTGTTTCATGGCAATCATTTAAGTGTTTCATTTTGCTATATAATGTGTATATGTATTGCAAATGTATGTATGACAAATCGTTAAATGTTGTCTAGGGTTTAATGCAACTATATATATATATATATTACACACACACACACACACACATGCATGCATGCATACATATATACATACACATACATATGTATATTGTATATATAATCTATATATATGTATACATTTATATATATGTGTGTGTGTATGTATACACACATATATACATATATATAAATATTAATGTGACTTGTTTCAGTTAATTTAAATGCTTTGTAAATTGCTTTGCATGCTTCTTCAATTATTGTTGCATTTATATGTAAATCGATTCAATTATATTTATATGTGAATAGATAAAACATTGGATATAACAAAGTTGACCATACATTAATCTATAGAGGCTTGATAAATATATTTTTTTGAAATTGATTACCACATGTATATATGGATGCCTTTATATACCCCTTTCTAAATATAACAACAATAAGGAGGACACAACATTATAATGGATATACTTGATGATTCACTATTGAAAAAAATGTCAACTATATTGGTATTACAAACATATTAGTTACTCTCATAACATAATAGTTCTTGAGATGAGAACTTGGTTCTTTCAATGTTAAATAATAGTTTCAAAACATTGACAAATACAAAATTGGCATGCATTCTATCATGCTATGTTAACATCATAATGTTGGGCCAATACAAAATATATTGTTCATCCCTTCCATTGTAACATTTACTATCATGTGAACCAAACTAGAAAAGAGAAGCCAAATGATGGGAATCTTTGTGTTGATGCATTATTGTCCTTTGAAGTTTGCCCACCAAACTACCCATCCAAGTTTGTTATCTCAGAATATGTAGGAATAGTACTTTCTTAGAATTGGGTATTACCTTCCTTAGGCAATGACGGAGAATATTGGGGACAATGAATTGAAAGAACATCCTACAAAAGTGCATGTTCTTCTAGCAAGGGATTTGAAGTAGTGTAGATATGCCTTACCTTGTAACCTCTTTTCTAGCCCTTTCATCTTCTTTTTATTTTTTATAGGCTTTTCATTCTTTCAATTGTTGCTCATTTTTCTCTTCCTTCTCTTTCTTTTGCTATTCTTTTCAACATGAGTTGTTTGTCGGGAAAGTTCCCTTTCAATTATGAGTTGCTCCTTCAGTTCCCTTGTGGCAATTCTTTCCAACTTTCATTGTTCTATCTGTTCTTTCTTTCTATATTTCAATAGTTGAATCTCCTTCCTCTCCTCTTACTCCGTTAGTAGCTTCATGTAGTCATCTATGGTGAGGAGCTGGAATCCTCAACTAAGACGAATCCCGTGGTCAACTTGATTGCTTGTCGTATCCTTACCAAATGGACAAATAATTTCAAGAATTGGGATATGCTTGGACTCAATTGACCTCCCAAAGGCTCAATGCTAACTTATTCATTTTGAACTTAACCCTCACAAATAGGTTCTTCACCATCCTTGCCTTCTCCTATTTGAACTAGTTCACACTCTCCACAATCAACATAAAAAAGAATTAAGGTAGGTGGTTGTTGAATTGTTGGTGGAGATGGCATTGATAAACTTTGCTCTTCATTCACATTTAAATTAACACCAAGATTAACAACCCCCTCCAACAACCATGAAGGGTTATCTGGTACACTTGGTAGTGATAGTGAAACATCCACATTAGTAGGCTGCTCTTCCAATTGTGGTGTACCTATTGCGGTATGTTTCTCTTCCATATCAGGTTTACCTATTGGAGTATGTTTCTCTTCCATATCAGATGTTCCTATCACTGGGTCAACTATGTTGACCTCAAGGTTATCTAGTGTCCCTTGTGTTAGGACTCTCCAAAATATCTAGTGTCCCTTGTGTTAGGACTCTCCAAAATTTGAGATTATAGTAATGTATCCCAGTTTGATAACCCTAAGCCCCGGATGAAATATCTCTTTAGAAGCCTCTTGTGTCAAAATTTTATCATCCCCTTATTTTTTATTCCTCTTAAGTCTTATCTGCTTGAACTTGCCTTTACCGCAATCCCGCAAGTCTTAGCCCTATTATACCATCATTTTGCGAGGTGGCGGTGAGAAAGAAATAACTTATTGAATTACTGTGCTACCGCAAATCGTAATACATGTTCCTTTTGATGGACAGTGGGTTAGCGGTGATGGGTGGGAGCAATGTGAGTGATAGCGCTATCTTGTGGAGACAGTATGTCACATGCTTATGAACCTTGCGGTAGAGCGGTTGTAAATTAAGTTACCGCTAAGCTGCCAAGAGTTAATGGTCAGAGAGAGACGATGTTGAGGTAAAGCGGTTAGTAAAAACGTTACCGCAATCCCGTAGGAGGTGCAAACGTAACCCAAGGTAACCTTGCGGTAAGGCGTCTAACTATTATCGTATTCTCGCAAATGTCAAAGAACGAGCTTGAGGTAAGTTTGCGGTAGTGGTAAAGTAGACAAGTAAAGGCAGCTAACTAGGGATGATGTAAGCACATCATAGCTGTGAATTTTGAAAAAGGTGGCGAAATTTTAATATGTATAAGGTGATCTGTCGGTACGAATTGACTAAATGCCAAAATGACAGTCGTAGGGACTCATTAAATTCAGAATGACTTCTTGTTAAGTTCATTCTACATCCAAAGAGTTGGTAGTGGGAGCTCGACGACGACAATTGAAACATCTAGGGGAAAGGACCCAGTAGTTGAGCATGTTCCAATTGTTGTGAGGGTTGTTGATACCTTTTGTTCCAAAAATTGAACAAATAAAACCTATTGTTTGAAACAAAAAATATCAATTTTTGTTAGGAAATGTACCAACAGTTGTTAGGAAATGTACCAATAGTTGTTAAGAAATGTACTAATATTGTAAAAAGTAACCAATCAGGGGATGCCACATCCGCTGCACAACTATTGGGGTCTCTAATGCACGCCTATTGGTCTCACTTTTTTTTGGGGCTGTTTTGGACACCTTGGCAAAAAGCATGCTGATGTGGCATCATATTTGATGATGTGGCCCTGAAACCTTAGTTATAAGCAGGGGACTTGCCAAGTAAGATGCTGTAAAAAAATCGGAGTGATTCGAAATTTCCAAGTAGGATTTTGAGAAGCGTGAAGTTAGGGTGCACGACTACTGGGTCCTTTCCCCTAGAAGACTTGCGAATTTTCTTTAACAAGTACGTATTGCATTCCCTCAAGGCCTTGTGAATTGCTAGTGAATTTGAAATATAGTTTAGCTAAAATTGAGCAAGGATAGAATAGTTAATAATGCCCCAAAAGGCAGAAAGCTCTAAGCAAAAGGGTGAGTCGTCAAATTCTACTGAGAAGAAAAGGCCACTACAATAGTCTATTTTCAACGTGTAGACACATAAATATTTTTTCATTAATTTGTCCTTATTTAATTTCAAATTTCTCTGAACATCGGGGCGAATCCTTATTATTACACTATTATTTCTCCATAATTCATTATTCACAATTTCTATCTTTCATTATACTATTACTAATATACCATCATTTATCTATTAGATTTATTAAATAAAACATTATATCATATTCATTTATACGTCTTCATACATTCATCTTATATACATTTCTCTATTTATTTAATAAAACCCTTTAATATCCCCTCCTACCACTTACCATTTCCCATTTACCACTCATCTTCCCTACACCACTCATCTTCCCTATACCACTCATCTTGCATTATCCCATATTCATCCCACAACATGAACTTGCCTGGAGAAAATCTATTTAAACAAGCCCCCTCTTATTTGGGTATCTCATCTTTATGCGCCGAAGTTATGTTAGTTTGCATTCTTCATCATATTTGCATTTCATTTTCTTTAGCTTCCTTTGCATTAATCATCTTGAATCTCCAAAAACCATAGCTTCTTGTGTGTACTTCTGAGAGCAATATTATCTACATAGTTCATATATTTTGTTTATGCTTTCAGGGTTTCTCATTTCATTGAGCATTTAATGTGCCTTTGTTTGTTGCAGGGATTGCATCTAGTATACCTCATTTTGTTGAATATTTAACGTACCAAATGAAGATGGAGGAAATGGATTCAATACAAGATTCAATCTTCCAACATCCAACAATGAAGTACTTGCAAGAGAAACACACATGCAAAGCCAAAATAAACAAAGACACACACATGCATTAACACGAATTTGCCTCCATTGCTCTCCTATCAACCAAGGTCTTGTATTTTTAAGATTTCTCTCTCAAAGCATTGTGCACAAGAGGCTATGGTGAATGAAGATATTTTTCAAATAAAAGATGTGCGATTGATCAAGAAATGAAATGCGAGAATGCATGAAAGATCTCAAAAGATGCAAGCAATGAATTTTGAATGCAAAAGTTGTGGATGAGTGCTCAAAATGCAAAGATGGTGAAGAATGCAAATTGACATAAGTTCGGCGCATAAAGATTAGATACTCAAATAAGAGAGGGAGCCTTGTTTAAATAGATTTTCTCTGGGTGAGTTCATGTTATGCAATGAATATGAGATAATGCAAGATGAGTGGTATAGGGAAGATGAGTGGAAATGGGAAATGGTAAGTGGTAGGAGGGGATATTAAAGGGTTTTATTAAATAAATAGATAAATGTATATAAGGTGAATGCATGAAGGCCTAGAAATGAATATGATATAATGTTTTATTTAATAAATTTAATAGAGAAATGATGATATATTAATAATCATATAATTAAAAATGAAAATCATGAATAATGAATTATGGAAAAATAATAGTGTAATAATAAGGATTCGCCCGACGTTTAGAGAAATTTGAAATTAAATGAGGACGAATTAATGAAAATTTTTATGTGTCTACATTTTGCCCCTCTTTGAGACAATGCAACTTGTCGCGTTGTTTCAAAGAAAATGATCAATTGATATATGCCCTAGAGGTGTCTTGGTAAGGATGATGATTGATTGGTTATGCCCCCTCGAGAGATTGATCAAACAAAATGATGGAGATTGATCTCTCGATAGATCGCGAGAGAGAATATTGAATGATTAATATTGTGCAAGTGATTAGATTGAGATGCACATTTGATGGAAATGCACAGTTGATGAGGTGTAACTGAACAATTGATGAAAATGAACAATATAGCCAGGTTGATAAGCTGATTAAGCTGATAAAGATTGATGCGAGCGCAAGATAAGGTGATCCAATGATTGATTGATTGATTGACTCCGGGGGCATTGAGATTGCAAGAAGCCAGTTGGTTGATAAAGATAGTAAAGATTCAAAGACATTGCATCAGTTGGATAAAGTGTTTGATCGATCTCATTGCAATAAGAAGAATAAAGAAGATGATGAAAAAGATAGATGAAACAGAGGATGAGAAAAGAAAAGTGATGGAAAAAAGAAATGAGTGATGAGAAAGATGACATGAAAGCGATGAGAATTCTTGTGATTTTTAAGTGTTTATATCATCATCGATCCTATTATGGCAATTGGAAAAACTCATCTAGATATAGATTAGACTCAAATGAATCGACATACCAATTGCAAGTATGAAAACACATCAGACAATCAAGGAATGCCCCAGTTCAAATGAGACCTATATGTCCTCAATGGTTTTAAATGATCATGTCCTAAGACGAGTCATCATATTACTCAGGAACAATCCACAAGCAGCGAACAGGTGAACATGCCCCATCCTCGCCTTTCTAATCAAAGATATCCTAGAGATGAAATCTCTAGTTAGAGGCATCCCAGAAAAGCTAAAAGACATGTCACCAAAAAGGAAAATCAGAAACAATCAAAAGAAAATAAGTAAACAAGCAAACAATATGTTTCATGCCGAATAATTTTTGTTCATAGTTAAAATGGGTTTTGGGTTTATAAGTTGATCATATGTTGTTATGCCTGCTAAATCGTAGTCTCGTCCTGTCATGAGTCAGTTGAAGTTCCAAAGCTGCAAGCTTGTTTGAAGTATTCGTGTCATCGCAATGTTTATTACATGTTTTTGGATGCTTATGATTTTTAGGGTTTTTATGAATGTTTTAATTTTTAGGGTTTTTCTAGGACATTTTATGATTTTTCGAGGACATTTTATGATTTTTAGAATTTTTTTAGGACATTTTATGATTTTAAAGATTTTTTCAGGACATTTTATGATTTTTAGAAATTTTCAGAACATTTTATGATTTTAAAGATTTTTTCAGAGCATTTTATGATTTTTATGATTTTTTCCTGACATTTTACAATTTTTATGATTTTTTTTAGTGTTTGCCCCTAGTGTCTAGCAAGGTAAAAGGGATTCTGAGTAGATGGATGAACAAATGGGACAAGAATGGATAAGTGAATGATGGCAGAGGATTATGTGATGTTCAAGGACTATTTGAAAATAGGATAACATGTTTAATCCAAGCACAGGGACCAAATATAGCAATGTAAAGCAAGGATATAGTGTAAGAAATGTCATGTGATCCAAAGGAATGGACATGTCAAGAGGTTTTTAAATTTTTTTTTTTTACATGTTGTCCTTAGTTTTGATCAGAGGATCAAGGGATATATTTGGATAGGAGGCATATAGGATAAGAAAGATCAAAGGTGGTAATGAAGGATGTAAGCAAGCGATGGACAAAATAATGGATATGAGCTGAAGAATGTGGATCGAGTGCAATAGATAGGACATAAAAATCCTATAAAGATCATTAACCTTGTCACGATCAAAGGTGGAGAAGGGGTATGTATGGATATAGGGTGAATGAGGGATAGTGGAGGACGAAGGATACTGGAGGCTGAGGGATAATGGATGTGGCAGATAGGATAGCATGGATGAAACTTGCCCCCAGTGAATAGTGCAAGAAGATAATGGATTACACATGATGCCTGTTTGCCAGGTTTTCATCATGGTACTTGCCGAAGGCGCCTGTTTACCAGGTTTTCACCAGTGGACAATTCATTTTTCTTTACTTTTTTTGTTTTTTTCCACCCTTTTTTTTTTCTTTTCCATTTTTGTCTTTTTTTCTCATTTTGACTTCTTTCTTTAATTTTTTTGACTTTTTTGAACTTTTGGAAGATGATGGATACTTGATAGGAGATATGACTCAGGAATCAAGTTGTTCTCTAGATAATACCCCTAAAAGATTTTCTATAACGATCCATGGCTATCGAAGATATGCTCAAAGATGGCGATAAGGTGATGGTAAAGGGAGATGAAATGGATGATAAGACGAAAAGGTTATAAGGATTTATGCAAAGGATTGGATAAGAGGGATGAAAGGATAGAACATAGGTGTTGGATGATGGATGAGATGTTTGAAGAATTGTGCATGGCTGGATGGAAATGTTGGCAAGATCAACATTGGCATGCACCTTGAGGGGTGGTGGACTGGTGGAGGAATAATGGATTTTGGAGTTTGTGATTTTGATGGAAAGGTTGATGTGGATTTTAGGACACAAGGAGCCAAAATGGATGAAGAAGGTGATAGAGGTTGGAGGATAGTGGATGTGAGAGAAGCTGGGGTAGCAAACTTGAATGCCAATTTTGATTTTTCTTTAGTGTGCAAGTCCTGTACGAGCGACTTGGGAATCCACATGGTTCTTGATTTTTCATTTTTTTTGTGATTCTTTAGAACACATTGCCTCAATGTAAGAATTAGGAAGCCATACAAATTTGGATTTTTCTTCTTTCTTTGTGGGCCTTTGTGGCCTTCTGAAAATTTCTTTCTTTTGTAGTTCCTTGGAATGCATTGCTTCGATAAGCACCTTAGGAACCCATATGGTTTTTGAAATTTCTTTATTTTGCTAAATGGGCCTTTGTGGCCTTTTGTATATCTCTTTTTCTTTTTGGATCACATTTTGCTTTTTTTTTTACATGTCGATTAGATGGGACATGTTGATCCTTAAATACACGTGGATTGCTTGACTTATGACTTTTATGCTTGGCATCCAAATTGCTTGGAGAAGGAAAAGAATGTGTGGATGGATAGGAATGATATGGAGGTTTGGATGAATGAAAGGTGCTCGAAGATGTGTGCCTTTGTTGATCCTGCATAAGGAATGGAGGGATATAGGGACCTAAAATAGATGGAAGGGGTGAAGGGAAAGATGTGTATTTGGATTTAACTGGAGAAATATAAGATTTATGAGGGATACCAACATCTTGAGTGTGAGCAATGTAACCATTATAATCAAGATTTTCTTTTATATCAGGGGTTTCTAATATACCATGCTCACTAATGTCTAACCCTTTTCTTTGATAATGCATGCTTTGGAAGATCTTTTTAACAAAGGGTTTCTTCTTACTTTTTATTCTAGAGGCAAGTCCATTTTGAGGTGGAATGATAGGGTCATGAGAGGGATTTATGGGCATAACGAAATCTTGAAGAAAACATGGAGAATTATGACAAGGGAATAAAGGGATAATTTGATCTTGACATGGAAGAGGACCATTGGATAGAGTAGGAAGGGTGTTTGATACTTGATTTTGAATAGGACCATTTGAAAAGGTGGAAGAGGCATCATGATCTTTCTTAGGAAGTGGATTAGGAATGGGATTTGGAAGGATGCTTTTCTCTTGAGATGGAAGGGGATCATCTTGGAAAAAATGGAAAGGTACAAGGGGATCATCATTGTATTCTATGGAGGTAGGATATTTTTCAACCATTGGATGGGATTGGAGAGTTTTGGTGTCTTGATCTTGATTTATGATAGGACTTGTTTCTTCATTCTTTGGATTATCCTCTTGACATTGAGCCACTTCTTAGGGATAGATAAGATTTTGCATATGCATGGGGGGTTCTTGTAAGGTTTTCACGTTTTGGCATGATGGGGAAGCATTTTGGATGGGGCCTTCTAGAGTGGGTATAATTGGAATTAGGGTGTATGATGGCATAAGATCTAAGATACCCAAATTGTATAAAGGATTTGTATAAAAAAAATGGATTAGCTTGGATTTGTACTGTTGATAGCCCTTGAGGGTCAACATGGGAAGTTTCACCATTAGGTTCATTGTTTGAAGGAGATGGTATTTATTATTGCTGAGAAGTTTTAGGAGATGAAAGCATCGTGGAAGAGATGGAGGCCACATATAGAGCCTTGCTAGACATAGGTGTATTATTTCGATCATGTTTGGCAATGACATATAGTTTCTCCTTAGGTGAATGATTAGGATCTTCAATTTCAATAACACCATTATCAAGGAGGTCTTGAATTTTATGTTTTGATTCCATTCACATTGAAGTCTTATGTTTGTTATGTCTATTATATACACAATAATTACTCAAAAATTTACATCCCCATGTGGTCTTGTTAGGCAATATGATAAGATTATGCTCAAGAGGCTCTTTCAAAGCTAACTCAATAGATTGACCCAAAGGTGTAAACTGTCTATCTAGGGGATACTTGGAGGAAATGTGTTTTTTTCTTTGTGAAGGTATCTTGTGATCTTGTTAGAGATTTGGATTTTGATTTTCAATCACTTGTTCCACCTTATATAGTCGATTTAGCATTTCTTCAAGTTTGTTGTTCTTGATATCGTAAAATTTTATCTCAAAAGGGGTCATTGAATCTTTTTGTTGGGCTTAAATGTCATATATTTCTATCTTGAGATATTGAATTTGTTGGGCCAAGGTAGCGATGGAGATTTATGATAGTTTCTATCTTGAAATATTGAATTTGTTGGGCCAAGGTAGCGATGGAGATTTATGATAGTTTTGATCTTTGACCTAGGACAATGTATGAGACTCTAGATGGAATGAAAACCCTAAAATACAAAGGGGGAACTATATGATATGAGTGAAATTGGGATGCAACTAAGGATCAATGCAAAAATGCAATCTATATGATAGGAAAATGATGTGCAACTAAACCTTAAATGGGATATGAGAATGAATGATGTTTTATGCAAGGACTAAGGATACTCTAGGTCTGAAAATATTTCCAATGTGGGGTTTGACTTGTGCTATAATGGATAGACACAAGGATAAGCTATCAAAGAAAGGGCATGTTATGATAGGAGATGATGAACTCCAAGCGGAATACCAACTCAAAGACAATGGTAGGCTACCTAACTCAAGGAAGATGCACATCAAGTGATAAGGGGGATTGATGATCAAAAGTTGATGTCAGACCTAAGACAAGAGATCCTAAGTGCAAGCAATGTTTTTGGGTTGTTTTGGATTTTTTTTGTTTGTTTTTGGTATGCAAATAATAATGAAATGCTAGAACCAATTATGAAATGACCTAAGACACCTATGCAAGGTCTAAGGTTATGTCCTAAAGGAATGATGGAAGGCTATGGACAGATTATGGGTACGATCTAAGGGAATTATGCAAGGGTATAACCTAATGGTGGTATGCAAGGACTAGGTATAATTAAATGAGATAAGCAAGGATGAAAGGTGAAACTAGGTGAAGACTATGCAAGGACCTAAAAGAGTATGGGAAACTAGAATGATGTGACTATATGAGGACCTAAAAGTTCACAACTTGAAGATGACGTACCAAAAGATTTGAAAATGATTATCTTGAGAACATAGGTTCAATGTTTCAAGGACAATGTTGTTTTGCAATGTTTTTGTTTTACCCCATGGATGGATACTTAAAAGTTTAGACCAAGGTTTTTGTAAAGGATTTCTGATGCACTACAAAAAGGATGTTAGGAACACAAGACACGTCATTCAAATGTTAGTGTTAGTTAGCATCAATCAACAACGGAAGATGAAATTGTATGTGGGAAAAGTGGGCTGATAAAACTTAATATGTGAAAATATGGTAAATGACTTATCCACACACACACACAGGACTTCTTGGTGCAAGCTATGGAGTAATAACGTATTACTCAGCTTCCCAAGGAGGGTCCCATGGTTCTCTATCTCACAATGTCCCTCAAACCAATGTTTTTCTCTCAGATCTCTGAGCAAAATGGTTCAGGGATGGCAAATGCAAGAACGAGGGATGCTCTGATAGATTTTTAGTATGAGATGTGTTATAAGCTATGTATGATTCTAGAAATGCAATAAACTAACTATAAGATGACAAGGTTAGTAAACAAACTATCCTAGCATACTATATTTAGTCTATGATTAAACTAAGATGATAAAGAAATTATTCTAAACATGCATATTTAGTCTACTTCCTGATTTAAAGAGAGGCTAAATGATGAGCATATATGAAATGAAAGCTTGAATATATTTGAGCATAAGGGTGATGCTACAAATTTGAAGGATGATTGTTAAAAATGGAGGAATGAGAGCTCTATTTATAGCATAAACAGGGCAATGGATGGTCAGGATTGAATGGTTTAATCAAGGGCTGAGTTTGAAAGTTGGGGATCCATGTGCACAATTGGCACCAATGAAATGGTGACAAGTGTCAATATAGGATTGGGTTGAGGGAAGGGGTTGGAGGCATTAAAGGCCTGAGAAGATCTCATGGTTATCTAAAGGCTAAGGGTCAAGTCTAAATTAAGATTACCCACTGGATTAAGAGTTAATCCAAGGATAAACCTTTGTGCAAATGATTAAGAGATAATCATGGTCAAAGCATTAATGGCCTGATGAGACCCTTGGATTGGGTAGAGGTTGAGTCAAAACAAATGTTTTAACCATGTGGGAGGGTTTGAGTTAACCATTAATGGTTATTGGAGACTTTGGGGATTAAGTGGTTGAAGGTTGAAAGCCTTCAATGGTTATCAAAGACTTTGAGCCATTTAGTGGTTGAAGGTTGAAAGCCTTTAATGGTTATCAAAGACTTTGAGGGTTTTGAGAAGTGACTTCCCTTTGCTTAGGGATGTGACAAAGTTTAGAGGAGGGGTTAGGTTAATTAGAAGTGATTAGAAGATTCTAGAAGGGATTAGAAAGGGTTTGAGATTTTACAAGTGGATGGAGGGATAATAGTATTTAATTGAAATAAAGTAATTTAATTCAATTTGGTTGCAATTTGGGGAAATTGAATAAATTAGATTTATTCAATTTAGGATAACTATTTAATTAAATTTGAATTTAATTAAAAGTGGATAGGGGGGTTTAATTGAATAAAATGATTTATTCATTAAATGGGTATAGTGAATTTTATTTAAATAAATTGAGTAATTTACTTAATAAAATAGAAGAATGTGGATAATTTAATTAAATTAGATTTAATCAAATAGAGAAATGAACATAAAATATTCATTTAGGAATATGGTCATTTTTATACGTCTACATTTTGCCCCTCTTTGAAGTGACGTGTGTGCACATGTTATTTCAAAGAAAATGATGCCTTATCATGATTTATGATCAATGCAACTTTGTGTCGCTCTTAAGTCGTGCCCCGGATTTGATTTGATATGTGATGCCCCAGATTCGATATTTTATGGTGATGCCCCCTCGGGAGATGAATCAATATTTTGAATTTTTTTTTGATTTAATTTGATGAGTTGCGTAGGATGTGTATGATTTCGTGCATGTGAAAAGTATGCAAATTGATTCATCTCCCGATAAGTTACAAATTTTATGGTATAGGGGAGACCGCGACCATATTACAGGTCCAGTCGGCTAACCCTAATTGCATTTTTCTCCTATAAAAGGGGAAAAGGGCTTGATTTAGACTCATTTGTGCTTTGTTGACTTTGGAGAAAGAGAATTTGCTCTGGAGAGAAAATGCCTATTCCTTATCATAGACACCGATTCGAGCGCGTTCGAAGGTATCGGAGGCCTGCAGCGCGTGGACCACCAGTAAGTCAACATTTTTGACCCTTTTTTGACTTTTCATTTTGTTGTTTTTAGTCAGTTTTTGAATTTCAAAGTTCGGGTTTTACGTTTTAGCGCGTCTAGGGTCTAGAGTAGTGCATACGAAGTTTAGAGTAGCGCATCAAGTTGAATTTTAGGGGTTGCATCCGAAAAAGGTAGGATAGCGCATAAAACTAATAGGTTAGCGCATGCATGTAGAATAGCGCATAGCAACCGTCAGGTAGCGCGTCGGGTAAACAGGTTAGCGCATAGGGGTGACCTAGCGCATAGGGGTCGCAGGGGTTCGCATAGGTAAGGGGGTTTAGCGCGTAGGACTAACCTAGCGCATAGGGCCAAACGGGTAGCACCTAGGGGGTGTAGATTAGTGCGTAGGGTCAGTCTAGCGCATAGGGTAGGTTAGGTGGCGCATGGGGTGAAAAGATTAGCACGTAGACAGAGTCTAGCACATAGGACAAATAGATTAGCGCGTAGGAAAATCAGCCTAGCGCGTGGGAGGTTTTTAACACATTGAATAACTATTTTAGCGCATCTAAAAAAATTTGTAGAATGGGCTGATTTGAAAATTTGTTGTGCTTTGCCTGTCGTGATGTGATGGATTTATCCAATATGAATGTTTGTATAACTTGTTTTGATTTGCGATTTTCCAAGTTATGTATAGATATCAAATGTGTTGTGTTGATCAGAATATGATTTATTTGCGTGTTCTGTGTCAAGTTCAATGTGTGTGAAGCCTGAGTTGTGTTACAAGCCGATATGGGTTGGAAACTTGAATTGTTTTACAAGCTGATATGGGTGGGAAACTTGAGTTGTTTTACAAGTTTATGTGATTGTGGAGACTTGAGTTGTATTACAAGTTTTGATATGGTTTTTGAGAACTTGAGTTGTGTTACAAGTTGATATGAAATGATAGGTTTTTGAACTTTGATGTAGATGAGCAAATTGTTTCATTTTGTTGATGTAAGTTTGATTTTGATAGCTTTGATTTGATGGGGAAATTGATATTGGATATGTTTTGTTTGTTGACAGGAGCGATTGGGCGTGGTACAGTCGAGGGAGAGATTCCCCAGACCGTGGACATTGATACCGCGGTTGTCGCAAGCAGATTTGGATATTATTGAGAGATGTGGATTGACCTCTCTCTTGGATATGCCTCGGTTCACTGTGAACCGGGGGCTTTTGACAGCTTTGGCAGAGAGGTGGCATAACGACACCAACACCTTCCATTTTGCCACTAGAGAGATGACAGTCACACCTGAGGACTGTTACCGGATTCTGCGCATTCCTGTGGTAGGGGCACTATTACCTTACGAGCAGTCGGAGGAGGGTGGCACAGAGGCACTGCGCTGGATTTTCCAGGATGATACAGTCTGCGGCTACGAGATTCCATGGTAGGAGTTTCTAGATTTGGATTATGCACCGTTGCCATCTGTACTAGCAGGTTTCATTGGGGGATTCCTTTGTCCTGATTGCAGGTCAAAGGGATTCTCGGTGGGATGGGGATTAGTGTTGGAGGAGATGGTCACACAGGGCCGGAGGTTTGCATGGGGGTTAGCTATGTTGGCTCATCTATACAGGAGTCTGCATGAGGTAGTATACCTCGGTTACGGCAGTTTGTCAGCTGGCGTGACCCTATTACAGGTATGGTGCTGGGAGCACATTCCAGCAGCGAGGCCATTAGCAGATAGGGACAGGCCCGTAGGTGCAGCATATGCCTACGGATACTGAGGTCTAGTTGTCCAGCGTAAGATGGGCAAACTAGAGCATTGGAGGAGGGTTTTTGATGACATAGATACGGTCACCTGGAGACCGTATACAGGATGTGAGGTATGGGCAGAGGATGGGCTGGAGATGCCCTTTGTGTTCATGACCAGATACTTGATTGGGAGGACCCCGTTCGTGATTGAGCAGTTTGTGGTGACCCGAGTTTTGAGGTAGTTCGGGCACCAACAGGGTATTCCTCAGGGAGCGTGCCTTTATGCATGGCGGCAGCAGGATGTGGCCGATTGGGGGCCGACTATTGATAGCGCCGTGGCGGTGGAGGAGTTTGTGGGGTTGGCTGGGCAAATATGGGACTATGCCCCGGAGATCCAGGATGCGGGGATGATAGATGAGTTTGCTCGTTTGTTTGCTGCGCGGGCGGTGGCTAGGATCTCTGATCCTGAGGAGATGAGGCCAGCCTTTGATTCAGATGAGGAGGAGGGAGATGGGGGAGATGATGGAGATGATGGGGAGGATGGAGGAGGAGGACGAGGGAGAGGAGGTAGAGGGAGGCGAGGAGAGAGAGGTGTGGAGAGAGCAGTGAGACAGGGGAGGATAGAGAGGGGGAGAGGTGGATTGGCTATTGGAGCCGGTAGAGAGGGGAGAGTGGGGGAGGTGCTAGCTGCAGTGGGTGGTGAGGAGGAGTCTAGTCGACCAGCACAGAGGAGGAGGATAGATGTACTCCCACCTCCAGTACCGAGGATAGGCCGAGTGGGAGGGGTTCCGCCAGCACAGGTACTGCTGCGAGTGCGAGTTCCAAGTCATATGGAGGATGTGCAGATACGGACCTTGCAGATTAATGTGCAGCAGCTACAGGCACAGATTTTGACCTATCAGTGGTAGATTTCTCAGTTGACTACTGAGAGAGATACCGAGATAGAGCGGAGGAGGTGGTGGCGAGAGGAGGAGGTGGTGGCGAGCATGCAGAGAGTAGCGGCGGGTGGTCCGATGAGAGACACCCTGAGAGAGTTGGCGCTAAGATCGCAGGAGGCGGAGTATTATAGGCGGCATTATGAGGCTGTAGTACCCAGGGACCGGTGAGTAGAGAGCTTCACGCAGTCGAGATCCAGCCGATCTACAGCTACTGGGTCGCGATCTGAGAGCAGAGGTGTTACGGGGCCATCGAGACAGGACCCTCCTGGAGATCTAGGGGCAGGTGCATCTGGAGTGAGACCATCTCCGTCCGGGGATAGTCATACTTGAGAGACATGGTCTCCATTGTTTTTTTGAGCATTCTTTGTACTGGACACAGTGTTTGGACACATTTTGTAGATTTTGATCATTTTTGATATATATATATATATATATATATACACGAATACGACACCATTTTTGATCATGTGATGTGTTGATATGGATGTATTTATTTTATGTGATGATGCAATGCTTAAATATATGATGTAATGTATAATGCAGGATGTATGCTTTTATATGCTGTGAGATGTATCTTGAAAATGAGAGATATGTGTTAATATGCTGCTAAATGTATCTTGATATGTAAATGATGTTAAAATGATATGCAAACATGCTTAAATGATATGCAATGATGTTAAATGATATGTAACTAATTGTAAAATGATATGCAACTAATTGTAAAATGATATGCAACTAATTGTTTTTGGGGCATCCCTCATTCTGTATTTGCCATCCGATAGAACCATATGTTTTCTTTCTTTGTAGATATCATCATTGAGCATTGATTTGTTTAGGATATGTTGAAAATTTATACAAGCATAATGGTATAATTGAACCATAATGACCTGAGAAAAATTTACATAATATTTGATTTTGCAAGATAGCACAAGCGTCAAGGTATAGTTGAACCAGGATGACCTGAGTGCATATTGCGTAAACAGACAAGATTAGATCATTTGTATGCATGAAGTGGAATCAGGCCTTCAGTGATATTCGATGTATCACGTCCCAAGGCAAACATTCACACAGTATAAGTGATCGCCTCCCAGACAGAAGACCAAGAAAATATTGGAGTTTCCCCACGATCTCTAGCTGTGAAACATTTAGTGAGACAAGGAAGAGAATCCAATAATTCAAAAAGTTCAAAATGCAAACTAGTTAAGACTTTATGCAAGAATGCAACATTTAGTACTTCAGAAAATCATCCATCCTTGGTATTTTTGTGATTTGTTTTGTTTTGGTTTTTGTGATGAAGCGTTGTTTTGGTTTGTTGGATGTTATCTTCTGCGTTTTTCATTAGATTTGATGTTTTGAATGTTTGCAAGGTTTTGAACAAGTTAAGGCCCCTAGCTGGGTGTGCCTCTTGATATGATCATGTACAGTGATGTCCAAGCCATGGTGGGATGTGGTAAGAGGATAAATATAGACAAATTAGGATAGTGACTACGCTAAGTATGTCCTGAATGGATATGGGCTAAGTGTCGGGCGATGGCCGATAGTGTTTGTATGGATAAGATGGCATGTAAATAGATAGAGGAGCCTTTCTTTCACAAGAGCGTCTGTTTACCAGGTTTTCACCAGTTGTTTTTATTGTACTCTCTGTTTTTTCTTTTTCTGGATTTTTCAATTTTTTTTGCTTATTTTTGCTTTTTCCGTGCACTAGGCCACTTAAGTATAGTACCTTTTTAGATGGATGCTGTTGGTTGGTTCGTCGAGCACATCTCCTTTAGAATTTGTTAGCCGATAAGCACCTGATCCATAGACTAATATGATAACATAGGGACCCAACCAGTTAGGCTCAAATTTCCCTTTCTTTTCTCGATCTTGCTGATTTCTTGAATTTTCTTTAAGGACTAGGTCACCAACCTTGAAGTTGTGGGGGATGACTTTATGATTGTAGCTCCTGCACATGCATTGCTGATATACTTTAAGATGAGTGTAAGCATGTTGGTGTCTTTCATCTAATAGCTCAAGTTCTTGCAGTCGGTTAACTCGATACTCTTCATCTGGGATTAAGCCTTTCAAAGAGACTCTGAGAGATGGGATTTCTATCTCCAGGGGTAAAATAGCCTCTGGTCCATATACCAATGAATATGGTGTTGCTCCTGTAGGTGTGCGGATGCTAGTTCTGTATGCCCAAAGTGCTGGATTGAGTTGTACATGCCAATATTTTCCTGCATCATTTACTATTTTCTTGAGGATTTTCAGGATCATTTTTTTAGATGCTTCTGCTTGACCATTTCCCTGTGGGTAATATGGTGTAGAGAACCTATGTCGGATTTTGAATTTTTCACATAGTTCTTGGACATCTTGATTCTTGAAGGGTCGTCCATTATCTGTGATAATTGAACTTGGAATACCATATTTGCAGATTAGATAATTTAGGATAAAAGAGGCAATTTGTTTCTCGGTTACTGTGGTCATGGGAACTGCTTCGATCCATTTGGTAAAGTACTCTGTTGCAGTTATAAAAAACTTGTGTCCATTTGAAGATGACAGATGAATTTTGCCAACTAAATCTAGTCCCCACTGACAAAAGGGCCATGATGTTGTAAAGGGCTGTAGTTCCTGTGCTGGTGCATGTATGAGATTACCATGGATTTGGCATTTAGGACATTTCTTGGCAAAGTGATATGAGTCTTTTTCCATTGTAGGCCAGTAGCATCTCATCCTTAGAAGCTTTTTAGCAAGAGAAGTACCACTTGAATGTGTTCCACAAATACCTTCGTGAAGTTCATGCAAAGCAGAATCAGAATCATGACGATCAAGACAACAAAGAAGAGTACCATCTAGACCTCGACGATACAAAGTATCAGCGGTAAGGGTGTAACGGGCAGCTTGTCGGATAAAGTTACGTTTTTGGTTACGGGATTGGTCAATGGGTAAGATATTGTGTTTGAGGTAGTCGTATATGGGTCTGTATAACGGAGAATCTGAACCAGTCAAGGCATAGATAACCTGGGATTCAGAGTGGTCATAGGCAGGGGAGAACAGTTGCTCTACCAGGAACTCATAACGACTCTGTTGCTCTGGAATTTGTAGTAATGAAACGATAGTAGCCATTGCATCGGCTGCTTTGTTGTTCAACCTTGGTATTTGCTCGAAGGTGATGTGTACAAAATACTGTTTGAAGTCATCCACCATTCGCTTGTAGGGTAGTAGCTTGTCGTCCTTTGTTTGATAGTCGTTGTTGATTTGATGGACGACTAGTTGTGAGTCTCCATATACCTTTAACTCTGTGATTTTCCATTCTACGACCATTTTGATGCCTATGAACAGTGCCTCATATTCAGCCACATTATTTGTACAGGGAAACGTAAGCCGGTATGATCTAGGTATAGTGTGTCCTTCAGGAGTGATGAATAGAATGCCAACACCTGAACCATGTTGTGTATAGGATCCATCAAAGTAGAGAGTCCATTGTTTAGTAGAAAGAGTAAGAACGTTCCTATCTGGAAATTCAATCTCCATGGTGTGTTTTCCTGGTAACGGTGCTTCGGCCAATTGATCCGCAATTGCTTGTCCTTTGATGGCTCGTCTTTCTGTGTATTGGATGTCAAATTCACTGAGAATCATGACCCATTTAGCCAATCGGCCTGTAAGAGCTGCCTTGCTGAGTAGATATTTGAGAGGATCAATTTTTGCAACTAACTTGATGGTGTGTGCTAGCATATAATGTCGAAACTTTTGAGATGCGAAGACCACTGTTAGGCAAGCCTTTTCAATGAATGTATAGTTGAGTTCATAACCATTCAATGTCCTACTGATGTAATATATGGCGCGTTCCTTTCCTTGTTGATCTTCTTGTGCCAATAATGCCCCCAGTGATATATCTATTGTTGAGATATATAAAATAAGAGGTTTTCCTGCGATTGGTGGGACTAGAACTAGTGGATTCATTAGGTACTATTTGATTTGGTAAAAAGATTCTGCACATTTGGCCTCCCATTTGAATGGTACATTTTTGTGTAGTAAATGGTTAAATGGGAGACTTTTATCTGCTAGCTGAGCGATGAATCGCCTGATTGATTGAAGTCATCCTTGTAGAGATATGAGTTGACTGATATTCTTTGGTGGCGGCATGTCCATAATGGCTTGTACCTTTGCTGGATCTACTTCAATACCTTTAGCTGAGACTATGTAGCCTAGTAACTTGCCTAATGTAACCCCGAAGACACATTTCTTAGGGTTAAGCCTGACTTGGAATTTCTCCAATCGATCAAAGATCTTTGTTAGGATGCCAAGATGTTCTGCTCTAGTGAAGGATTTAGTTAATAAATCATCCACATAGTCTTCCATAAATGTGTGCATCATGTCATGGAATATTGTGGTCATTGCTCTTTGATAGGTGGCCCCTGCATTCTTTAAGCCAAAAGGCATAACATTCCAACAGTACATTCCCTAAGGACAGGTGAACGCAGTTTTATCTTCATCTTCAGGAGCTATTTTGATTTGATTATAACCTGAGAAACCATCCATTAGTGAGAGCATTGCGTGGCCTGCTGTGAGATCTACAATTATGTCGATACTGTGTAGAGGAAAGTCATCTTTGGACAAGCTTTGTTGACGTCTCTGAAGTCAGTGCATATTCTGATACTACCATCTGGTTTTGATCTTGGCACTATGTTGGAGATCCATTCTGCATAGTCAATGGGTCAGATGAATCCGACGTCTAATAGTTTTTGTAGCGTCCTAAAATTGTGACACTTGCAATTTCGACTGCATTTCGATCTTCACGATGGCGACGCAACATGCAACCTGAATGGAGACCCTGAAACTTGCTCACGACACTGAAAACTGCATTTTTCAAGCACCCTGGCCTGAACCTCCTTGCACCCTGCTGTCCTGGGAGGTGGGACCAGAGCGCCCAGTGCCTTGGTCCCTCAGGACTAGGGTGCCCAGCGCCTTGGTCCCCAGGACCATGGCGCCCAGTGCCCTGGTCCCTGGGTCCTATTTTGGGCCTAGTCTCCTAAGGGGCTCGGGTCTTTTTGTTTGCAATTTGGAAATTAACTTTCCCTGGTCGGCCTAAGGTCGGGAAAATCAGTCTATCAGCCCTAAATGACAAGTATATAAACTACATTTTTCTCTCTCATTTGATATGAAGAGGATATGTGTACAAGGCGTGGAAATTATACTCAAGCATTCAAGCATTCAAGCATTCCTTCAAGCAATTGATCATCTCAAGTCTCCATTCAAGGCTAAGTGTTGCATTCAAGACAAGGATTCAACCATTGAAGAGGAGATCACATACTACATGCTACAACATACAACATACAACATACAACATCTAAACCTTCGCACATAAGGATACAAACATCCTTAGAACAAGGTATTAGTACTTGTTTTACAATCATTTACATTTACAACTCTTGCTCATTTCTTGGTTAATTCCAAAACCGGGGTTTGACCTAAAGGCAAACCCCCAATCCCTAACCCCCCAATCATCTTCGCTTTTCTGTGTGTAGGTTGCAGGTACGCGGCTGAAATTGAAGATTTGGAATCCTTGTGCAGAGACGAACAGATCCCCCTTCGTTTCGCGGATTTTTCGGAGGATCGTGGCGCCGGGCGCCATCGTCCCGACAACTTTTGCTCAAATTTGCAGGACAGCGCCGTATCGACATTTTACTGCTAATTCCAGGTCCGCAGCTTCATCCTATAACCCGAACTCAGTTTATAAGCGAATCTTTATGACTTTCTATGCATGCTTAGCTTAATTTCCTTAACAACATTCTTTACAAAAGAGGGTAGCCTTGCTTTCCTAACCCTTGAAATTCATTTAGCATCCAATCTTGCATTGCGTGGGATTGGATCTTATGAGTTTCAACCCCTCTTTTGAATGTAAAGTCTCTCCCCTAAGTGAAAAACCATCGAATCCTAGCGAACCTCCCTTCTCTCTCCTCGGAGTCGGAAGAGGGGAGAACAACTAGGGTTCGATCGCGATTTTTCTGCTTTACATTTTGGTGAACCCGACGTGAACATCCTTTCTGATTTTTCATGCTTAGATCTGAAAAAATTGATTACATTTCCATGTTTGATCTTTTGCAAAATTTTAGAGGTGATTGCATAAAAACCCTAAATTTTCTTTTTGGTAATTGAACTTGCGAAATGTCTAAATGTTAATGCCTGTTTCAGATCTGCCCTTCTATTACAAATTTTTAATTCATATTTGTGCTTTAATTCTGAAAATTAAGTGGTTAAATGTCAAAACCCTAATTTTTGAAACCCTCTTAATTCAACCTTTGTCCGACAATTTGACCAATCAAAACATCTCCAAATCAGCTGTAACTTTGGATTCCGCAATAAAATCACAATATCTTTCATCCCTGAAAATTTGGAAAAAAGTTGCGAGGACCGTGTTGCACTCCGAGCGCCATCGTCGCCGACATATTTTCCAAAATTTCGGGAGCGAGATCTTGCTGTATTTTCCTGCTAAGATCTAGAATTTTGGTTGATTTTGTCAATTATAACACTTTCAAAATTACAGTCAAAGTTGGTCTTGCGATTGCTTGGTCTAAGGCTTCTAATCATTCAAAAATCATTGAAATTAAAATTTTGTGTCAACATTGCGTTTTTATTATCATAAATCTGAAAATTGTGTTTGCAGTCATTCGAAATTTCAGTGCTTTATTCAAATTCTTGCATTTTGTGACTTTTGAAATTAAGTGCTTAATTACAACAACTTTGATTTCCACTTTCAAAATTGAATTTTGCGTGAAATTGAGTCAATTTTTGAATTTCAAAATTTGCATTGCTCTTGACATTCCCTCTAAAATCATAAAATTCAAAATTTCAGTTTCCCTCTCTTTTTCAAAAATTCAAATTTTGCATTTTTCGACAATCTTGATAGGGTTCAATTTTGAGATTGCAACTTTAATTTGGCCTATCTACAGATCGTAAAATCACTCAATTTTTTCGGATTAGCTCTAAAATCATCATACCTTTCATCCCTGCAAATTTTGAAAAAAGTTGCAAGGACCGTGTTGCACTCCGGGTGCCACGGTCCCGGACATTTTTTCCGAAATTTCGGGAGACTGTTGTGATTGCATTTAACAGCTTAAATCCAGAAGATTGGCTGATTTTACTGAAAATTGCTACCTCTAAAATCAAAATTTTCTCTCCTTCTCTAGTGCATGAGTTTTACAACAATAAGCCCTACTTACACTATTCCCGTTAGACGAAGCCTTAGAATTAAGTCCTTCCAAGGTTTAATTACTGAGGAGATGGAACCTAATTTGAATGGCCTTTTTAACGAGGACATGGGTAATTCCTCTAATCCTCCTAATGATGAAGAAGCTCTCCATGAGGTTTCTGTAGAACAAATTTCGAAATTGGATAACCAATTTGACGATTTTCGACAATGGATGTCTCAAGAATACCCTGATAGTCAAGCTCTTCCTTTAATTGAGGGTCTAAAACGTATGCTTCAAAGTGATAAGAATGGAATTGATATTTTGTGTGGTATTGCACACATTGTGGATTCAAATGTGATGCCTATGAAGAGTTGTGCCGAAAGCTTAGGTTATACACAACCTCCTACTCAAGACAATCATTCTATTCCTTTGACGACTTCTATTGCTAGCATACCTACTTTTACATCAAACATAATGGCTACTTCTACACAAGACATTCCTCCTGTGATCACCAGTCATGGGGGCAATCCCTCTTCTTAAATTAACCCTATTCCTTCATTCAATCCAATTTCTTCATTCGTCCCTTCAATGAGTGTGCCTATTATATCATCACAAATGAACATGACGCAAGGGGGCAATTCATTTTGTAGTATTCCTCCTGTCCAATCATCTCCTATGACTAATTATCATAGGGTCCCACCACCTTACTCTCTACCTTCTTTCAATAACATAACACCTCCATCTCAATCTAACACATCCAATATGAATTCTTCGACTGAAGCGACCATTAACAATCTTGCACAAACTGTTTCTTCTTTACAGCAACAAATTGCCTCTATGAATCAATCTAAGTTTAGTGTGCCCACATTTGATGTTGCGAGCCCACTTTCTCTTGACATTGTTCGAGCTATCCCTCCTAAACATGTTGAAATCCCGCATTTGGAACTTTATAATGGTAAAGGAGATCCTCTAACACATGTTAAGACTTTTCAAACAATTTGTACCGATTTTGCTTATGACCAAAGGTTGCTTGCAAAACTATTTACTAGAACATTAAGAGACAAAGCCCTACAATGGTATTGCTCGTTGCCTTCCTATTCTATTACTTCTTTCGAACAACTTGCAAATGCTTTCATTCAACAATTTCAAAACAATATAAGTCCTAAAGTTACTTTGATTGATTTAATGCATTGTAAACAAGGTGTTAAAGAAAAAGTGACTGATTTCATTGGTAGATATAAGCATTTGTATGCTCAAATTTCTTTTCCAGTGCCTGACAATGATATTCAAAGAATCTTTATTTCTAATTTACAAAAAGATATTCAAGACAAACTTCTGTTTTCTGAGTTTACTTCTTTCCAATAGTTGTGCGCCACTCTTCACAATTATCAACTGACTGTGAGTCAAATGGAACAATCACATCCTATGGCTCCGAGTGATAAGGGTGATAGCAGTCAACAACCATTTGGGAAGTTTAAACCGAACAGAGATTCCATCAAATTCAATGAAAACATCATCAACAACAATGTGAATGCAGCATCAGGTGTGCCTCCTATTTCTAAATTTTTCAAGAAAGAAAGAAAGTATACTCCTTTGAATGAATCATTGCATAGTATTATGAATAAGTTATTGGAACAAAATGTGCTTACTCTTCCTCTTATAAGACAAATTGATCCTGCAAAGATTACTTCACCTTATTTTGATAACAAAGCCTTTTGTCAATTTCATCGTCAGCCTGGGCATGATACTGAAAAATGTTTTTCTTTAAAGGGTAAAATTCAAGATTTGATTGATAACAATACTATCTCTGTTTCTGGAGTGAATGATAAAGGCAACACATCTATAGCTCCTCCTAATCAAAATCTTCAGATTTTCACTGATCCATTACCTTCTCATACCTCTAATGCGATTGAGACTAATGATTCCTCTCTCTCATCTGATGGTCTTGTGTCTATGACCCCGAATGTGATTAACTTTGTAGAGCAGCAAGAAATCCCTGAAGAACCTTCCATCACATTTGATTCTAGCGAAACCATTAGGGCACCTGATGGTCCTTTATACATAGTTGCAAAAGTCAAGAATACACCTTGCCGTGGAGTGCTTATTGATCCTTCGTGCATGGTTAATGTTATTACTGAAGAATTTCTTTTTACTTTGCAATTGAATCAAGTGATCTATGACAAAACAGATGTGATTGTGAAATTATTTGATGCATTTTCTTCTCCTGGAATTGGTTCTATTACATTGCCTATTGAGGTCCATAACAAATCTCTTGATGTGAACTTTGCTATTATTCCATCTTCCGAACAATTTCGTGTGAAGCTTGGCTATCCTTGGCTATCTTCCATGAAAGCTATTGCTTCTCCTATTCATAAGTGTTTGAAATTTCCCCATAATGGTGAAGTTGTTACTGTCAATCATAGTCTCTTTAAACCAGCTGAAAGAACCTCTAGTGTTCCTCTTGATTACTTTTGGCCTAAACAATTCCAATCTCTTCCTCCGCGAAGTGATCATCTTTTCAAATCTTATCAAAAGTGGAAAACAGATATGATCTTATCTCTAAGTGAACCTAGAGCACCTAAACTTGACATTCCTATCATTCTTGAGAGGGAAGTTCTTCCTTTGAAAGATAAAACTAATGTCTTTCCTCAAGAAGATTCCCAACCCATCCCTATGGATGTGACTATGTCTATACCTAATAAACTTCCTAAGAGTAGACCTATACCTCCTCGTCATGATGGACTTGGTCTTCTCCCTAAACCAAAAATTCCTCCTTTGTATGGAGCAGTTCCTCCTCCTTCTTTTTATAGAGAGAAGAGACCTTCTTCTTCTCCTATTATCCAGCCTAAGAGACCACAACCTAAACACCCAAGTGCTAAGGATGAGAACATTCCTCCTCCTCAGTCTTCTCCACTTCCTACTAAGACTAGACGAAATCGTTCTGCACGTGAACGCCGGCGAAAGCGTCGTCTTAGAGCTCAAACTTTGCAATCTCCAAAAACACCTTCAACAAGCATTATTCCATTTTCTCCTCAGCCGGACATTGAGCCTAAATCTCCTAAACATAAGATGCATGATGGTCTTGATCCTGTGCGAGTTAAAGCTCCTATTTTTATAAATCTTGATGATGATATAGATGAAAATGTTACTCCTCTTGCTTCTGATAGTGAATATGAACTTGTTGATGTTGATAACCATTTATCTAATGAATTTTCTAAAGCACTTATCCTAGCTCCTAGACAAGAACAATGTGGCTCAGAACATGAACATAGCCCTTGTTTGGATCTTGTGATAGCTCCATCTGCTGTGTTGGATGTTCCTCCTCTAGCGTGTTCCCTGCCTTCCTGAAACATTGATCAGCAAGATCGGGGGGTAGATGACATGCTAGACTAGTTACATTAGCATAGTAGATTCTCTCCCCCTCTCTTTTGTTACTTCTTCTATATGTTATTCTCATTCTTCTACTTGTCGTCCTTAGTGTTGTCTACTTGAGGACGATGCAAAGCATTGAGATCTCTCGATCTCTCTCATGTTGACTCAAAAGACACATGTGTTCCCTTCTTCTAGGTGACCTTCCTTGATTGGGGAATGAAGAACAATTATGCATACATACATATGATATATACATGACTTATCATACAGCATACTAACCCCGAGGAAAGCGAAGTCACCTTGTGCTTTGTGTTTTGTGTCTATTATCCTTGGGTTTATCTCACACTTGGGGGCTAAATCCTTGTGATAACGTGCTCCTTTCCTTTCTCATTTCTTATGTGTATCACTACGTTAAAACAATCACCCCCGGTGAGGCGTGTGCGATCGCTTTAACGTATGGGGGCATACATCTCGTTCATATCTTTTCAAGATACTTGAAAATTTCTTGGTAAATTTAACCTTGCCTTGAAAATTTTTGATATCTTTCTTGCATGACTCATAGTGAGGGAACCTTACTACTGACAGTCATGGTTCTCCTTCGTGATCTTCCCTTTTAATTTGTCAATCGAATTCGTAAGATCCTTAGTCCACTGGGGGCTCGGTGTATCTTGCCTCCTTGACGTGGTGAAAGTCTTTCAATGTTGTTTCCTTGTACTTTACCAGAAGTATGAGCGTACGCTTATACTCCCGCTAAAGTGGGGGCTAAATGTAGCGTCCTAAAATTGTGACACTTGCAATTTTGACTGCATTTCGGTCTTCACGATGGCGACGCAACATGCAACCTAAATGGAGACCCTGAAACTTGCTCACGACACTGAAAACTGCATTTTTCAAGCACCCTGGCCTGAACCTCCTTGCACCCTGCTGTCCCGGGAGGTGGGACCAAAGTGCCCAGCACCCTGGTCCCTCAGGACCAGGGCGCCCAGCGCCCTGGTCCCCAGGACCATGGCGCCCAGCGCTCTGGTCCCCAGGACCATGGCGCCCAGCACCCTGGTCCCTGGGTCCTATTTTGGGCCCGGTCTCCTAAGGGGCTCAGGTCTTTTTGTTTGCAATTTGGAAATTAACTTTCCCTGGTCAGCCTAAGGTCGGGAAAATCAGTCTATCAGCCCTAAATGACAAGTATATAAACTACATTTTTCTCTCTCATTTGATATGAAGAGGATATGTGTACAAGGCGTGGAAATTATACTCAAGCATTCAAGCATTCAAGCATTTCTTCAAGCAATTGATCATCTCAAGTCTCCATTCAAGGCTAAGTGTTGCATTGAAGACAAGGATTCAACCATTGAAGAGGAGATCACATACTACATGCTACAACATATAACATACAACATACAACATCTAAACCTTCGCACATAAGGATACAAACATCCTTAGAACAAGGTATTAGTACTTGTTTTATAGTCATTTACATTTACAGCTCTTGCTCATTTCTTGGTTAATTCCAAAACCGGGGTTTGACCTAAAGGCAAACCCCCAATCCCTAACCCCCCAATCATCTTCGCTTTTCTGTGTGTAGGTTACAGGTATGCGGCTGAAATTGAAGATCTGGAATCCTTGTGCAGAGACGAACAGATCCCCCTTCGTTTCGCTGATTTTTCGGAGGACCGTGGCGCCGGGTGCCATCGTCCCGACAACTTTTGCTCAAATTTGCAGGACAGCGCCGTATCGACATTTTACTGCTAATTCCAGGTCCGCAGCTTCATCCTATAACCCGAACTCAGTTTATAAGCGAATCTTTATGACTTTCTATGCATGCTTAGCTTAATTTCCTTAACAACATTCTTTACAAAAGAGGGTAGCCTTGCTTTCCTAACCCTTGAAATTCATTTAGCATCCAATCTTGCATTGCGTGGGATTGGATCTTATGAGTTTCAACCCCTCTTTTGAATGTAAAGTCTCTCCCCTAAGTGAAAAACCATCGAATCCTAGCGAACCTCCCTTCTCTCTCCTCGGAGTCAGAAGAGGGGAGAACAACTAGGGTTCGATCGCGATTTTTCCGCTTTACAGTTTCTTCAGTTCAGTTTTGACTATGAGTGCCACCTGTGGATTCATCTTTCGTAGCTTTTGCTTTACTGGTTTAACTCCTGTAGAGATGGACAAGTGATGCATGATTAAGTGTGGATCTACTTCGGGCATATCAGCATATGACCAAGCAAAGTTGATTTTCTGTCCTTTAAAGAAGATGATGAATGTCGATCTTTCTTCCTCTGTTAGAGATTCTGCAAGGTGTATGTTTTTGGCTGCTTCTGTGGTACCAATGTTGATTGATTGAGTGGGCTCAATCAAAATGGGTGATCGCTCATGAAAGTGCTCAGGAAGAGTGTCAAGTCTCCCATCGTTAGGTGCCTTAAAAAGGTTTTCACCCTCAGATGCATTCTTTATTTTTACTTTTTTGTGATCTAGAGCTGCCATTGACTGGTTTTCAACATCAGATTCTTTATTTGTTGTATTTTTGCAACTGAGAGACTTGGCACTCCCTAATTGACAGATATCGTTATTTTGTTCACTAGTAGAGCCTATCTCGGGATTTACGGTACATAGGTAATGGATAGTAGATGCATCATCTGGGAAAATTGGTATATCATGGATTTCAGGTTTGTCCCAGTCGATGAGGTCAGGAAAGACAAGTGGTAAGGAATCGTTGGGTGGATCAAGCTCTGCTACTGTAAGTGTTAGGATAGAGTTTTCATCGTGATTGTTCTTGGTTTTAAAGAAGTCCAGGATTTCGTCGAGGTCTTCGATGGTATTATCTTGCACATAGACTTGTTCATAATGTTTCTGTTCACTTTCTTCAACGTCATAGATATGTTGTGGTCCAAATTCAAGAGGTCTATCTTCTGCGTTATGTTCTTCTTGGGAGATAGATATAAAATCAGTATCACTAGGGATATCTATAGTAGCATTGGAGCAGGTACCCCATTCATATTCATTTGAATCGGTTTCATAGGCATCATCCCAAATCCTATCTGTGCTGTGAACTGGTATGTTGTATGGTGAAAACAAATTTTTGATGATGGATACCATTTTGATAGTTTTTGTTGATTCTATGTCAGATCCATCTTCTACTTGCTGGATTTGTTCATAAACTGTACTTCCTCGGGGAGGAATAACAATATCTGGAGATGACATGATTTGTTCTTGAGATATTGGTGTTTGAATATGAGCTACTGCTGCAGATAGAGCCTTCTTATGACTTAGAAGCTTTTCCTGATGTAACTTCTGATCTTGACGTTCCCGTGCCTTGCGGATTGTTTTTGCTGATTCAAAGAGTGCTTCCTGCCAGGATTCTTCTTTGTACTTTGTCTTTACTTTCCATTGAGGTTCGGTAGGTATGTGTGGCGGTTGTTTCAATAGGAACGTGAGTTTAGAACCCAATCCTGCTTTGTTTCTACTAGGTTGTGAAGGAAGATCTATAGGTTCAGTGACTCCTTTGCATTTTCCAATAGGTCCTTTACCGCCATATCCCATTTGCTTCATGATTAAGTAGCCTTTTCCATACAGGTGGGTTGGTAGAACAATGTCCAGAGCGGCTGCTCTATGATCCTCTTCCTCACCTTTGTATAACCAGCTAAGAACATCTTTATCTTCTGATTCATGTGCTAGAGTGCCCAATTGAATGAAAGTACCATCAAATTTGGTGATGGGCTGAGTAATCAGATGTGTTGATGTAGTAGGCAATCCATGAGATCTAGGTGATGTTGGCAATTTAGCCAAATATAAAGGCTCCAAAGAGTATTCTCCCATACCTTGGTCTGTAATTTGCATTTTCTGTTTGAAGTCTCCCCACAAGGAGTTGGATTTTGCTGTGTGTGGATCTGATGTTGAAGATTGCTGCTTTTCTCTATTATGAGGAACCAAACTATCTTGGGCTGCCCCCATTGCGTTGTAATGTTGAAATGGATTGTGATCAGTAGATATGGATATTTCTTGTCCATGATAAGGAAACTTGACACACTGATGATACATAGAAGGTACTGCTTGCATTTCATGTATCCAGGGTCGTCCTAACAAAATATTGTAGGTTAGATCTATATCTAAGACCTGACATATAGTATCCTTTTGTACTGGGTCTACTTGAATAGGTAATATCACTATTCCTTTAGAGGACCTTTCCTCATCATCATATGCTTTTATGGTAATCTTCTTGCAGGGATCAATAGATTCTTCTGAGAAGCCTAATGCACGGATAAGCTTTAAAGTACATATATTAAGTCCGGCTCCTCCATCTATTAAGACTCTTTTCACTCGGTGTTTGCAAACAATGACTTCAATATGGAGAGGAGTATTATGTGGATGACTCAAGGAAGTATTGTCATGCTCTGAGAAGGTGAGGTTATGAGGTCCTGTCATATGGGCGACCATGGCTTGAAATCTGTCTATATCCAAATTTTGAGGTACATTGGTTTCCAATAGTGCTTGCTCTAATATGTCTTTGTGCTTTGGTGATAGTTTCAGCAATTCTAGTATAGATATCTGCGCTGGAGTTTTACGTAGTTGGCTAACCAAGTCATATTGGATTTTTGGTGTGGTAGTTATAGGTGTAGTATGTCCTTTCAAGACATATTTCTGAGTTCGGGTTGTTATATTGACAGATTCATGATCATGTCGATCTCGAATGGTGATGACATTTACTTGATGATCTTCAGTTGATATGTGGTTGATGGTGTTGTTGTAGATGTGATTAATACGAGCTTCATGTGTATCATCTGAAGTTGATGCTCCATCTTTGTTGTAATTTGGGAGAGGATTTTTAAAGGCTCCGTGATCACCATTTGTTTTGAGACCATTGACCGTTAAGTCACCTCGATCAATCATGTCCTGCACTATGTGTTTCAATCTCATGCACTCGTTTGTTCTATGACCCTTGTTGCGATGAAAATCACAATAGTGTGAATCATTCCACCAAGGTGGTTTGATTGGGGGCTCATAGTTTTTTATTGGAGGTAAAGAAAGAATCTTGTTTGCCAAAAGTTCTCTAAATGCGGATTCTAGTGGTGTGAAGATACGCTTTTGGAAATTGTTTGTGTTGTTGCGTGAATCGTTGTTAGGTCCTGGATTCATGTTTTTGCTTTGAGTATCATTGGTATTGTTGGTGTTGAGTTGTCTTGGATCAGTGTTTGGTGCATATGTGTTAGCACTGGAAGTAGCATTTTTAGGATTTTTCGTATTTTGAGGATTTCCGAATAATGCAAGCACTGGTTGCTTAGATTTAGGATCATATGATTCATTGTTGCCTTCGTTTTTGTTTTGGGTCCAAAATCAAGATTTGTCAAGGTTGGTGTTGTTCTAATTATTGTAGTTTGATGAGTTTGTTCCTTGTAGAATTTGAGTGTTCCCTTTTTGACACATTCTTCCTCTACTTGAATGCCGTTTTCAATCAATTTAGCGAAAGATGGTATGCATTGAAGTTTTAGTCTATAACTCATTTCGCCATTCAGGTTGTCGATGAAGATTTCCATTTTCTCCTTTTCAGGAATATCTCGAGGATATCGTGATACCATGCGTCGCCAGCATTGAAGGAACACCATGAATGTTTTGTTATTCTTTTGTTTGGTGTTGCAAATATCTAGCATGGTTATGGCATGTTGGATGTTGTAGGAATAGTGGGTTATGAATTTGTTAACCAACTCATCAAATGATCTGATAGGTGGCGAAATTTTGGATAACCATTCCATGGTTTGTCCTCCCAAGCTTCTAGGGAATAACCTCATCAAATAGGTGTCATCATGAGCGAATTCAAGGCTCAGTGTGCAAAATTCCCGAACATGATCTCGGGGATCACTTTTCCCATCATATTTATGAAATTTGGGAACGTCTGAGTTTGGAGGAAAAGGCACCATGTTCAAGCTTCTGTCAAATGGGTAAGGATAAATTTCGTTTAAAGAGTACCGCACTGTTGTCCCTTATTGCATATCTTGTATTTGCCTTTGCAACATTTGCATTTGTTTAGTAAGAGTAACTAAAGGCGCATTATCTGGCCGAGGAAAGAGTTCTTGCCTGGTATTGGTTCTCAGCTGAAAAGGTGTGGTGAATGGTATATTTTGCTCTGGTGTTTCTAGCAGGTATACGCATTTCTGGTATGCGTTGTTCTGGAATGTGCTGCTCTGAAATATGTTGCTCAGGTATGTGAGTTTCTTCTTCTCTTTGTTGTTCTTGATATGCATATTGTCGAGATCCGGTTTCAAAAATGTTTGGGTCTAAATCTTCTGGAAGTTTAACGCCTTTCCTTGTAAGCATCAACAAATATTTTTCTTTGTCATTTTCCATGAGATTTTCTACAAGCTTTTGGAAGGAAGGGTTTTCTTGACATTCCCAAAGAAGTGCTTCAGTAATTTCAGGTTCTTCTACGGGTGGAATTTCAAAAGGATTTGATAATCTGTGATTCATACTTGATTCTGCGTGTCTCGCTTTGTTTGTCGCGTTGAGAGCGAGTAACAGACATTTTAGTAGAAACTTTCAGTGATGAAAGGGACAAAAGCCTCATTGATGTGTTGCTCAGGGGTTGGTGGTTCTAGTCGAGATGTGTTATATGTGATGCACTCGTCGGGCAAGAATGCTGGATTGATCCTTCCATCGTGGTTGATGGTTTGATTAAAAGCGGACTTTTGACAGTATGCTCTTGT
This sequence comes from Cryptomeria japonica, assembly GCF_030272615.1. Lineage (NCBI taxonomy): Eukaryota > Viridiplantae > Streptophyta > Pinopsida > Cupressales > Cupressaceae > Cryptomeria > Cryptomeria japonica. The sequence goes on from NC_081414.1 coordinate 470,351,280, forward strand.
TTTCAAAAGTTCTTTGTCAAATTCGCTAGATTTGTTTTGGATATAACGTTTGACGTGATGAAGGAATACCCGATGAGATTTGAAGAGTTGACGATTGATGTATAAAAACTTATTTCTCTTGATGAATTTGGAAAAACTAGGTTGTTGTTTCTTCAACGTGATGTTACGATAGAGGTTCTTTCTTCTCAGAATAAGGGGATTAGTCATGCATGAGTGATCAATGGTTTCCTTTGATTTGTTTGGATTCAGTTGAGTCTTGTTTGAAAATTTTCAAATCTTACTTTATCAGAGTGAAGGTTTAGATGCCCCTTCACGACAAAGTGTGTCAAATGATATGGATAAAAGCTTCCTGATCTGGAAACTGGATTTGACAATTTGCAAATTTTAAATAAGTGTTTTTGAGATAAAAATCCGTAAGATGGTAAAGGATTTTGTTGATACTGATGATGAAATCTTCCGGATTATGATAGGAGAGACATCCTCTATTGTGCGATTCGTTTAGGATCCTGACAACTTTTGTTTTGATACAAATTGAGCTCAAGAAATAGTTTTAGTGGTTTGTTTGTCACTTTGGTTTGATGAAAAATGGTTGTTAATGAAAAAGACTTCTAAAAATATTTTTGAAATTTTCAAAATTTTCTCGGTTGGCTCTTTGTTTTTCTGTTTTACCTCACGCGCTAGAACAGAGTCTATATGCGCTACTGAAATTACTCGATGCGCTAAAAGAACAACCACACGTGCTAGGCTGCCCCTAGACACACACTAAAGTTTGGACCTATGGAAAATTTCTGTCTAAATGTTGAAAAATCTATGCACTATCCTGGGTCTTGTACGTGCTAACTGTTTGACTTCATGCGCTAATGTTTGGTTTGCACGCACTAAGCTGTTTCTTCCACGCGCTAAAGTTTGGACTGTTTAAAAATTATTGTCTTAACTATTGAAACAACTATGCGCTACCCTGGGCCTGTGACGGGCTAACTGTTTGACTGTATGCGCTAATTTTTAGTTTCCACGCGCTAAACTATAGCTTCCACGCGCTAGACTATTTGTTGGATGTGCTAAAGGACTTGACACTGTTTTGCCTTTAGATGAAAACGCTACTGTTTTGAACCAACGTGCTAACTTGAGGTTTGGATGCGCTAACAGAAGTATTCTACGCGCTAAAAGATTTCTCGGATGCGCTAAACTACGCTGAGTTTTCCTTTTGGTTGATTTCTTGTGGATTTTGAATTTTGTTGTGAAATTTTCAAATGTAATGGATGATTTTCCGAAGTAATAAATGCAAGCACGACACAAAAAGTACAACTATTTTGCCTAATCTAACAAAAAGTGTATGTTTTTGCGAGGATGTGTTCAAATCCCCAATGTTTTAACAGGTTTGGATACAAGTAATACACTTCAAAAAGACTCTTTAGTCAAGGGTCATAAATAACATCATAGCCCACTAGTCTCGATACTCCGTCAGCTCAAACAACCGTGTCACCCCCTAGAGGGCGCCCGTTTTTTTGCCTTTTGCTATAAATTAATCCAAAGTGAATTGCTTCACAGTTGAGTAGTTATCTTGGGAGATATATGGTGAGTAATCTTGGGGGCAGATTCTTCCCCACCCTTGCACTATGATGTTATAAATGTTTAGTTACTGACTCGGCTCAAAGTTTCTATTTCTATGGTTCGTAATCAGACTTCCCATTTGGCCGTCAGTGATAAACTCCCTCAGGAGGCTTCCCAACCTTTAGAACAAAGGCTTTATGTATCTTAAGGATACCGGGGGAAGGCTAATCACTGCGCGCAACTGTTGAAAAGGACTTTCGTCACTTTCCACATTTGATTATAGTGGGTTGGAATTCTTAGCATCAAAGCCGTTCCCCACTTAGGTCGTTCCCTTCACACCGGCCATAAATGGCTTTAAGAGTTGATTCCAACTCCTCAGGAAAAGAAGCCTGCTAAAGGTTTTATTGCTTGAATCTAAAGAAAGCTATAAGAGTGGTCTGGATTTTTGGTCACCCAGTTAAGAGGAGAGCATATTCCTTCCACTTTCGAGACAAAGCAATTAGTTTGGTATATTTTATCCTTTCAAATAAGTGATTTGCTAAAATCTATGTGGAGATGTTGCTCCACAAACACATGGTGTTTATTTTTATCCGTGCAAATCAATGATTTTCTAATCTATGAAAATAAATTTGGTCAACAAAGCAAAATTTTCGATTTGGCGGTCAACAAAAAGAAATCATTTTAAAAAAAAAAATAAAAAATAAAAAATAAAATCTCCTGCTCCACCTGCAAGAAACTGTTAGAAGCCTGCAAAATTGCGATCCACGAGTTAGAAAATTTGGAGTTTAGTGGACTTCCACAAGTCTAAATTCTTTTGCAGTTACAATTTTAATTTTAGTCCTTTGTCTGTGATGCGCTACAGAACAGATTTTATGCGCTACAATATATCCTAGATGCGCTAAAATAAATGATTAATGCGCTATACTATTTTTTGGATGCGCTATTCTGTGTGTTGGACGTGCTGTTCTATCCTTTTCTCTCTCCCGCGCTCAGTCCTGTAGGAAAATTAGAAATATGATGCGCTAACATTTTAATTGCATGCGCTGGATGATGGTCTACAAGCGCTGAACTGTGGGATGGAAGCGCTATTCTATTTATTGCATGCACTACTCTGTGTTTCGCCCGCGTCGAGACCTACAGGAAAAATTTAGTGGGGGTTATGCGCTAAAGGAAGCTCTTCACGCACTAAAGTATAGAGCCCACACGCTAAACAGTAAGCGGGATGCGCTAGACTGTTAACCAGATGTGCTAGGGAATGTTTTCGATGCGCTGATTCCTATTTCCCGCGGACCTACAAAAGTCATTAGTTCGAAAAATTGATTTGTTATTTGGGGTCGGGCCCACGGTGGGTGCCAGAAATGTATGCAGGAAAAGTGGGCTGATAAAACTTAATATGTGAAAATATGGTAAATGACTTATCCACACACACACACAGGACTTCTTGGTGCAAGCTATGGAGTAATAACGTATTACTCAACTTCCCAAGGAGGGTCCCATGGTTCTCTATCTCACAATGTCCCTCAAACCAATGTTTTTCTCTCAGATCTCTGAGCAAAATGGTTCAGGGATGGCAAATGCAAGAACGAGGGATGCTCTGATAGATTTTTAGTATGAGATGTGTTATAAGCTATGTATGATTCTAGAAATGCAATAAACTAACTATAAGATGACAAGGTTAGTAAACAAACTATCCTAGCATACTATATTTAGTCTATGATTAAACTAAGATGATAAAGAAATTATTCTAAACATGCATATTTAGTCTACTTCCTGATTTAAAGAGAGGCTAAATGATGAGCATATATGAAATGAAAGCTTGAATATATTTGAGCATAAGGGTGATGCTACAAATTTGAAGGATGATTGTTAAAAATGGAGGAATGAGAGCTCTATTTATAGCATAAACAGGGCAATGGATGGTCAGGATTGAATGGTTTAATCAAGGGCTGAGTTTGAAAGTTGGGGATCCATGTGCATAATTGGCACCAATGAAATGGTGACAAGTGTCAATATAGGATTGGGTTGAGGGAAGGGGTTGGAGGCATTAAAGGCCTGAGAAGATCTCATGGTTATCTAAAGGCTAAGGGTCAAGTCTAAATTAAGATTACCCACTGGATTAAGAGTTAATCCAAGGATAAACCTTTGTGCAAATGATTAAGAGATAATCATGGTCAAAGCATTAATGGCCTGATGAGACCCTTGGATTGGGTAGAGGTTGAGTCAAAACAAATGTTTTAACCATGTGGGAGGGTTTGAGTTAACCATTAATGGTTATTGGAGACTTTGGGGATTAAGTGGTTGAAGGTTGAAAGCCTTCAATGGTTATCAAAGACTTTGAGCCATTTAGTGGTTGAAGGTTGAAAGCCTTTAATGGTTATCAAAGACTTTGAGGGTTTTGAGAAGTGACTTCCCTTTGCTTAGGGATGTGACAAAGTTTAGAGGAGGGGTTAGGTTAATTAGAAGTGATTAGAAGATTCTAGAAGGGATTAGAAAGGGTTTGAGATTTTACAAGTGGATGGAGGGATAATAGTATTTAATTGAAATAAAGTAATTTAATTCAATTTGGTTGCAATTTGGGGAAATTGAATAAATTAGATTTATTCAATTTAGGATAACTATTTAATTAAATTTGAATTTAATTAAAAGTGGATAGGGGGGTTTAATTGAATAAAATGATTTATTCATTAAATGGGTATAGTGAATTTTATTTAAATAAATTGAGTAATTTACTTAATAAAATAGAAGAATGTGGATAATTTAATTAAATTAGATTTAATCAAATAGAGAAATGAACATAAAATATTCATTTAGGAATATGGTCATTTTTATATGTCTACAGAAATAAACTACAATCCTAAGCATGCTGTAGCGTCCTAAAATTGCGACACTTGCAATTTCGACCGCATTTGGGTCTTCACGATGGCGGCGCAACACTGAACTTGAATGGAGACCCCGAAACTTGTTCATGACACTAAAAACTGCATTTTTCAGCACCCTGGCCTGATCCTCCTTGCACCCTGCTGTCCCTGGAGGTGGGACCATGGCGCCCAGCGCCCTGGTCCCTGGCCCTATTTTGGGCCCGGTCTCTTTTGGGGCTTTGGGTCTTTATGTTTGCAAATTGGAAAATAATATTTCCTGGTCGGCCTAAGGTCGAGAAAATCAGTCTTTCAACCCTAATTGACAAGTATAAAAACTGCATTTCCTCTCTCATTTTGAAAAAAAGATGGAAAAAAGGCGGAAGCGATATTCAAACATTCAAGCATTCAAGCATTCAAGCATTCCTTCAAGCAATTAATCATTCTAAGTCTCCATTCAAGGCTAAGTGTTGCATTCAAGATAAAGATTCAACCATTGAAGAGGAGATCACATACAACATACAACACACTACATACATTACACCTTCGCATGTAAGAATACAAACATTCTTACAACAAGGTATCAGTACTTGTTTACATTACAAACATTTACATTTACAGCATTCTCATTTCTTGGTTAATTCCAAAACCGGGGTTTGACCTAAAGGCAAACCCCTCATCCCTAACCCCCCAATCGTCCTCTCTTTTCTGTGTGTAGGTTGCAGGTACGCGGCGGTAATTGAAGATCTGAAATCCTTGTGGAGAGATGAATAGATCCCCCTTCGTTTTGCGGATTTTTCGGAGGACCGTGTGCACGTCGGGCGCCATCGTCCCGTCAACTTTCGCTCAAATTTGCAGAACAACACCGTCTCGACATTTTACTTTTAATTCCAGGTCCGCAGCTTCATCCCATATCCCTATCTCTGTTTATAAGTGAATCTTTCCTACTTTACATGCATTCCTAGTTCAATCATCCTTTCCACATTTCTTTACAAAAGAGGGTATTCTTGATGTCACAACCCTTGAAACTCATTTAGAATCCAATCTTGCATTGCGTGAGATTGCATCTTGTGTGTTTCAACCCCTCTTTTGAATGTAAAGTCTCTCCTAAGTGAAAACCATCAACCCTAGTGACTCTCCCTTCTCTCTCCTTGGAGTTGGGGAGGGGAGAACAACTAGGGTTCAATTTTTCCGCTTTACACATGCATATCAAGAGAGATCAAACATATTATGGAAAACACACAAAAATGGAGGAAAGACACTAAACCCTCCCAAATGCTCTCGAAAATGCTCATAACTGCTCCTCCCTTGTTTCTCTCCTCTCCAAGTTCCACATGAGTCTAGCCCTCAACTTTTTGCACTACTATGGATGTCTTATGGTTGTAATGCCTGCCAAAATACCCTAATGAAACTAAACAATAATATACAAATGGAGATAATTTTTTTTCATAATTAACATCTAATAACAACTAATGCAACATATAACATCTCCATCTATTTACATACATTAACCAATTAACCAATATGAACATACATCATTTCTCATTTCATCAAATAACACAAGCAGAAATAATACAACATCAATAATCTTTCTCTAGGGTGCTTTAACATCATTACTTAATTTATTTCCACTATAACGTACTACACACACGATAGGTATATTTCACCTTCATTAATGCATCATATTCTAATTCTTTAATCATGAGATATGCAACCTACAACATTAGTTATTCCTCATGATATGCATAATTTCCTTTCTACCAATGCATCTATGTGAATCATTCCTATTTACTATATCCAAATAAAATCTTATAACATACTCACTTACTAATCTATGAATATTCCTCCTTCAAGATTATTTAACATTCTAACTAGCATATAAACATTCCATGAAATAATACAACTAATCCATAATGCAATTCCATTCTATTCCAATTATAGTCCACTTTATTTCCATGATTCATACAACCACATCTCTACAATAGTACAAATACAATATCCTTAAATTCCAATTTCCAACTACAATTCATCTTACAAGTCAAAGTACATTAAACACATTATGAGCATAGCTCTTTCTACTACAAGATTCCATCTACTATATACAAAAATATTACATTACATACATTCCATCTTATCCATTACATAAATCTGCTACAAGGTACATCCATAGTACATCATGAAGAAGAATTCACATCCACACAAGAAGAATCCAAGAGAACATCCTAATGGCTAAAAGCACCAACCTCCCAACCATGTGGAACCAAAGGAACCACCTCCCATGCTAGGAGATGACACAAGGTTCCAACACATACTCTAAACCTAAGCTGGCACCTATAACCAAGGAGACTAACCACATAAGGACTCTCAAGCAAGAACTCACACCAACAACAAGAATGAACTCCTAGAGGCATAAAACTCATCAAGACATAAATGCATCCAATAAGCATAATCATAAATCACAAAAGGGAAACACATGTAGGAGTGGAGTGTTATCACATGCCATCCTCATAACATAATAACATAATAACACAAGGCACTAGCCTGATGGACATGTGGAGCCATCTCAACCTATGAGAGATTAAAGGAGATTAGCTTACCATGTTCACGACCTTCTCATGCTTATCCTAAAACATCCTCCCTAGGACTAAGTCACGAGGCACAAATCAATTTATCATCTTATTAATTAATCTAACTACCCATCCCATTAATTATTAGGTTATCACTTATTTACAAAGCACGAAAAACTCCAATGTGCCTTGGTGGCCTGGACTTCATGCATCCTTACAAGGAACCTCATGCAAGCTTATCTCTCATGACTTCGGTCATCACAAGGAAGCCCACTCCTCCTAACATGGCCCAACAATAAATCACAAGAGGCTCTACCAACATAATTACATGAAAATAATACACAATGCAGCCAACAACTTTCACACATACTCTTACAACATAAACAAGGCTACAACATCACTATAGCAAAATGAGCCTCTTGGCTAGCAATAAACAAAGGCATATCAAGCCATCAAATGTTGTCATCAAATACAAAATAACATCACAACAAGGCCTATTCACTTGTTGGTCCAAAAAAACATAGAAATCATCTCAATCATCCATGGCCTATCGACATGGAAGAGAGTCTAAAGTACTCACAATGCATAGAAGAACAAATATATTCAAAACCATCGAAATGCATCAAAACTGATCAAACCCAAAACTGGGAAATACTAACAGACCTCAAATAAAGCCTCTGGTACCAAAATCAATTCGGGAAAATACTTCAAAAATGCTGGAAAAATACTAAACACAGAGGTTAGCGTTTTTGCCCCGCAGAACAACGCTTTTGCCAAAAATAACAACTCTTCTGCCAAGAAGAACAACGGTTATGCATTCCAGAAATGCGCATATACATCCTAAAAGAACGCTTATGTTTCCATATTCTTGCTTATGCATCCTAAGACAACGCTTATGTTGCGTAGAACAACACAAATGCAATACAGAACATCGCAAATGCAATACAAAACAACGCTTTTGCAGAAACAACGCTTATGCACAAGACTTACGAAAAACTCAGAAAACTTTCGGGTAAAATAATAAAATACAGACTTTACAAAAGGGCTCGAAATACATACAAAAAGAAACACCCAGAAACAAGGAATACTTGGGTATAAACACAATAATATAACTCAACCTATAAATCAAGATTTAATCAAATAACTTCAAAACAAATTCTCACAGAGTCGTGAAAATGCCATACACAAGAAACCAAAAACATATATTCCAGCAACTATACAAACCCAAATAATATAAAGTTCCTCCCCAAATATTAACTTTCAACAATATTAAAACTATAGAATAAATAATACTTCAACCCAATATCTAGAAACAATGCAGACACAATGCATACACAGAGAAGCCATTGAAAACCAAAATGCAAAGTGAAGAACTCCAACTTGCAACTTGAAGTAATGGTTTGAAGCTGAAGAAGAGCTCCCACAAGCCAAACCAAATCCAATCCAAGCTCTAGCCAAATCCAAGAGAGAAGAAAACCAAAGCCAAGAAGAAAACTTGCTAGAGAAATTTCCAGAGAAGAACCAACCAACCCGAAAAACTTCACGGGAATGAAAATAAAAAGCAACAATAATCCAAAAACCCTAGCCTCAATCTCGACCAATCAAAATATTCCATTTTGGAGTATATTTTACCAACACACCATATAATATAATTTATTCACCTATTTTGAATTTAACCAATGAGAGTGGAGGGTAGGTAAAGTAAATAAAATATACTTATCCAGCTAAGTGGGAAATGTTTTATTTCTTTATTTAATTTAATGCGTTCATACACCCCACTTAGGAATAAAAGTCAAACTATTAAATAAATAGAAGATATCAATTAAATATTAAACCATAGAAAATTAAATAAATAATTAAATAATCAAATACCCTTAAAGATTAAATCACAAATATTAAACAACAATAAAGCTCACCAATCATTAAATAATCATCAAATCAATAAACGTTAATTATCAAATAAATATAAATACCCAATAATTAAATATTCAAAATTTATAAATTAAATATATAAAAATAAACATTACCAAATATAAAATTACACATCAAGAGCCACATAATTACTCTAACATAAACAAGTAAATCAACCAGCATAAATTGAACTCACAATACCAAAAGACCAAGCTTACTAACTGACATGGCAAATTATGCCAAGACACTGACGACTCACGGTGAACAACTTAGACCTAGAGTATGTGAGGGGAAACTCATGCCATTTCCGAACCGCATAAGCCATTGGAACTAAAGACACGTTCAGACCTATGAATCCAGGTGGAGTTGATGTCTAGTACCTGCAAAATCTCGCAGCCACAAAACGACAATACCACATATACAGATACATATATATAGAACTAGCAAGTGATAGAGAATCACGACGACACATCCCACTCGCAATGAGTGATGTGGAATCATCTCTATCACGAAGACAGTCAAACAATAGTCAAACACATCTCATAAATATCTCATCATATGTGTTGGAACCCTAAAATTTGCAATTTTTAGAATTCCAAATTCCAAGACAAGGAGCAAGAAAAATTATATATATATGTAGTCACATAAATCTGTCCACTTAATTAAATGAATACTTAGTATTTATTTGATTATTTAACCATCAATTAATGAATTAATTAAATTAATATTTAATTAATTCATCTTAACCCTCTTCTCCTATTAATTAAATAAATTATTCAATTTATTTGATTTAATTCACTTAACCAAATTCAGACCATTAATTAAATAAATAAATCATATTTGTTTAATTAAATCTTCTCTCACATTTAAATAAATTAATATTTATTTAAATCCCCCAAAATCCCACCTCTCACATTTAAATAAATTAACATTTATTTAAATCACCTTTATCCTCTACCCACTTGTATTTTCCTACAAAAGCAAGTTGCACAACTATTTCAAATAAATTATTTATTTAAAAACCTATTTATCCTCACCCACTTGAAACCTTTAATGGTTTCCCTTAAAGTCTTCAAAACTTAATGGCTTTAAAGTCTTCAAACTTGATGGCTTCCTTCTATAGTCTTCTTAAGCCTTTAATGGTTTCCCTTAAAGTCTTCAAATTTAATGGCTTCCTTCTAGAGTCTTCTCAAGCCTTTAATGGTTTCCCTCAAAGTCTTCAAGCATTTTAATGCTCTATCTTCCTTTTTCTCATTTAAATAAATTAATATTTATTTGAATATTTATCCAAATGCAAATTACACCATTTAATTGAAATAAATGATTTTATTTTAATTGAAAATACCAAAATTCCTCCCACTTGCATTTTCCTACAAAATCCACTTGCATGCCTAAACCCCTTCTAGATTCTTCTAAACCCTTCCTAATTAACCTAATCCATCCCCTAAATATTGTCACATTCCTAAGCAAATTGGAGTCACTTCTCAAAGACTCCAAAGTCTTTGAAAAGCAATTAATGCTTTGTGTGTTCAACAAATTAACCTCTAAAGTCTTCCAAACCACTTATGGCTCTTACATGACCATTAATGGTTAATTCCACTTGCACCCATGGTTAAGGACTTTGATCCTTAACTTAACCCTCATGTAACCCATGTGTCTCTTCAAAGCATTTATTTCTTTGACTAGGGTAACCATCATGTCCCCTCAAGCATTTAATGCTCCTTATCACTCCTCTCAAGCCTCCTCATGGTGACACTTGTCAACATGGGATTGGGTTGAAAGTCTCACATGGATTGAATATCTTTCAATCCTAACCCTTGTTAAGATTACTCAATCTTAACCCTTCATTTCCCCATTTCTTCTATAAATAGAACCCTTCTCCTCAAGCAAAGAGAGAAGCATTAGAGTATTGTTGTTATACTGGCATTAGCATAGAGCTTTCTCATAGCATCACTATCTACACTTGCATAGCATTTGCTTATCATATTCAACTATCTTGAATCTCCATATGGCATCCATGGCTAGTGCTAAAAGATGAGAGCTACACTCATTTGGGACTTGGAGAGGAGAGGAACAAGGGAGGAGCAACTATGAGCATCTTGATTAGCTATTTTATTCTATGTTTGTATGCTTTCTATTTCATGCTTAATATCTCTCTTGATATGTTTGTTTAGGATAATCTTTTGTTGCTAACACTAACGTTTGTTTCTTGTGCTCTTGTGTGTGTTGCCATCAAACAGATTTTCTAATCCTTTTTGTAGAGCATCATTTGGTGAACCCGACGTGAATCCAAACACCAAAAAGATCAACTTTTTTTTTTTTTTTTACCAATAACATGTTTGAATGTTGAAAATGTCACACAGGTTGCGCTTTTGACACTGTTTTGGCGCGTTTGACATTATTTTGGCGCTATTCACCCTGTTTCAGTGCTTTTGCCTTCTCTTGTCTTTCCCTTTCTTTTAGTGCGTTTGTGTTAAATAGCGCCTCTGTTCAAACGCAGACTAGCGCTATTATAACAAAACATTGTACAAATCACCTTGTAACCAAAAAAGAAAAACCAAAAAAAAAAATTAGGCTTGTAGAAGCCCACCAAATAGGCGGATTTTACTAACTATTTTTCTCTTTTGTGCAGATTTAAATTAGATTAAAAAGTAGATTTATTTATTTTTACTAACTTGTTTTTGAAGTTGGTTTTAAAAATGAATTCACTTTTTATTTTGGTTTAAAATTAACTTCACATTTCAAATTTGGGCTTTTGAAAAAGAATCACACATTTGTTTGGGGCTTTTAAAAAGAATTTCATTGTTCCAAGGTAAAAAGAACCACAAACTTATACAAAACAACTTTATTTCTTGCAAGTTAGGAAACAAACTTTGTTTTGGTGCTTAAAATCAACAAAACAAAATTTATTTTCTTGCATCAATTTAAAAGAAATTTACAATCAACACTTTGTTTTGGGCGATCTAAAAAGAACAAGCCATTTTTCCTTCAAGCTCAAAAACAATTTTACTTCAAGCAAGATGTGTTTTCAATTCAGTTGACTAGGATTTCAAGGTTCCTAGTTTACAAAATATTTTTCTTTTGAAGTTAAAAAGAACACCATGACTGTTGGAGCAACATCTCCAAATAGTTAGATCACATTGCAATGACAGATTAAAAAGAACAAGTGTTTTTCGTGCTTGGCACACTTGTGCAAAGAGTTGGTCGAGTGGTCCTACCTCTAACACACACTATCCTCTCCCTTGGCTTTCGTGGTCCTAGGTGCAAGAGAAAAGTGTTAGTAACACTCAAAATTTTATCTTTTTAAGAGAGGCCTGCCAAGAGACACATCACTCTTGGGAACGACCTCAAGCGGTAAATCCTTCGGGCCGCTATAGAAATCAGGTGAGAGAAAAAGCTATAGCCTTGGGTATAGCTGTTCCTACAGTGTAACTGGCCGAAAGGACAAATGGGCCCCACCACCAGTTACAAGGCTCTTAAGTGAGTCACTGCAGAATGAACTTATGTCCAAAAACATCGAACATGACTAAACACCTTTAAGTAGTAGCCCACCCGTTCTATTGATTGAGGATATTTGCGATATAATTTAGTGCAAGAGCATAGATGGTTTTGCTCCCAAGATACTCACCATACATATATCCTTGAGTAGAAACATAGCTTTTTGAAAAGTCACTTGTGGCTTGATAAAAGTGGTGACTCCCCCATCATAGGGATCATCTATTTGTTATGCTCATGCAAGACTTAGTATATCACATCCTTACCTACCACGGTGGGATTCATAAGGTATGTAGTACCAAAGTCGAAGAAATATCAAGATGTGGGCTAAATTTATCACAACTGGCCATTTGACCTTAGGGATAAAAAGTGTTTGAAGTGTGTTCATTTTAAAGACCAAGTGCAAATTGAGCCGACTTCAGGCTTTGGAAATACACCTTAAAATACATCTAAAGGAAGGGTCATATACAAGTCCCAGGATTGGGTTGATCTAGACCCATACTCATTTGTGCCTTTTAGGCAACATTCTTGTGTTTGTGTGCTTGCTTTGTTTTCTTGTCAAAGAAAAATCAGAAAATCACTTCCCAAAAACAAAGTATTCATCCAACCAAACATCTGTCAAAACAACTAAAAACATCAAAAATAAGGTACAAACAACAAAGAGCCAAATTTTATGACCATTCTTCACATCTTGCGAAAGAAGAAGTGTCATCAGAATATCAACTTGAAAAGAAGACCATTAAGCTCAAAGGCTTTGATCAAAAGAAGGAAGTTCTTCTATATCAATAGACAAATCTTTGTCTCACATAGAGTCTTTCTGCATCACATGCGTCTCTACCTTCAAGGCAAAACAAACGAATTTGATTTCGAATCATTGAACCGTAGAGCTTTTATGCAATATAGAGCTCTGAGTTATCACAAAAACCAAGGAGGAAAGATTAATCCCAACTTCTTCCCAAACGTCTGTATCACATACAACACAGCTCGAGAAATACCACCAACACCCAAAAGGGAAGAGATAGAGTTTGTCCCATTTGTAACACAAAGTTTTTATTGAAGTTGAAAACATTTTCATCCATCATCTCACTCATACATCATCACTTCATCATCAATCCGTCCCAACTCTCAAAACATTAAGAGGTTCTTGTCCCAAGTTCTCTTTTAGATATTGCTTGAAATCAAACACATCACATCACTTTTTAGATTGTTTCTACATCTAGGATAAGCTCATTTTAAGAGACACATCTACGCAGGTTAAAACTAGTTCATGAGTGAATCCTCTCATTACTAGGTAGTTAAATCTGTAACACATCTTAGATTTCTCTACACCTTATCACATCAAAACTTATCAAACAAACAAGCAATTCAAAGAAGGAATTTTGGTTACAACCACCTTAAAAGTGCTAGAGATCCACATGCAACACAATTCACCAACCATCAATCTCTCATTTCAACAAAAACTCATCATCATTTTCACACAACTTCAACAAAAAGCTTATAAACAAAATGGCCCAAACCTGATCACAGTCCAGGCAACGAGAAATAGAAAGAGAAGAGGAAGAAGAGGAAAATCTCAATGAATTTCAAGAAGCACTTGGAGGAAATGCGGATGATGAAAACCCAAGTACTCCCACTCCTGTAACAATAGAAAGGGCTCAGCATAACCCTCTCTTTAACAGATTGTTTGACGAAATACTCAGGAGCAATGCGGATGCTCACTTCTTAAGACTCGCTCAAGAAGGAGCCAAACTCCCCTCTGACTTTGATCTTGCCCAATTAAGACAAGCATCAGAAAGACAAAGTCGTCATGAAGAGGAAAGAGGTAGAGATCCCATCAGATATAACATTCCTTGAGGTAACCCACCACCTCCTCCTCCAAATGAAATGGAGATGTTGCGGCAACAAGTTGAGACTCTCGCCCAACAGCTTCATAGTGGTGTCAAGATTAACCAATTCTCACTCAATGACATCTGTCCCTATCCTTTTGATAGGAATCTTTACATGCCACCATTTCCACGAGGATTCGAAACACCCAAATTTGAAAAATATAGAGGAAAGGGGGATCCTCGTGATCATGTCAGAGAATTTCATTCCGCTTGTCTTGAAGTGGCATATGAAGACACCTACCTAATGCGCCTTTTTCCCCAAAGCTTGGGAGGAACAACCACATCATGGTTTTCCCGACTACCAGGTGGCATTAGAACATTTGAGGGACTCATCCAGAAGTTCCTAGCTCATTACTCTCATAACATTGAATGCGATGTCACCATGGCTGATCTATGCAACACCAAACAAAAACCAGGTGAGCAATTCTCAGTATTCCTGCAACGATGGCATCAAATGTCTAGTAGACGTTCTCTTCAGTTACCTGAACGAGAACTAGTGGAAATATTCATTTCCAACTTAAACGAAGAAATGGAATTTCACCTGGATGTCAAAGACACAGACTCTTTTAATGATATGATCACCAAGGGTTTAAAATGTGAACGAGCACTCATCAAGAAAGGACTCATAAAAATCTTTAACGAACCAAAAGATGGTCCTCGCCCACGCTTCAACAGCGATAAACCAAACTTTTGGAATAAAAACAAGAATATTGTCAATGATGGGGTTGTGGATGCCAAGACTATCCAAAATGCACAACCTGTGGTTCGGTTTGCAGGACAGAATCCTCCACCTCAGAACAACACAAATGGTCCTACAAATCAAGGTCGCATGACATCTCATGATGAACCTAGACCTCGTCAGCAAAAATAGAAACGCACATACACTCCCTTAGGGGAACCCATTGAAACAGTGTTGCGACAACTCATTTCTCAAAATTTGGTCACTCTACCTATGCTATCAAACTATGAGCCTCAGGTCAAACCGGCATGGTGGAGAGATACTAAACACTGTGAATTCCATCAAGGAAGAGGGCACAAGACAAATAATTGTCACCGATTGAAAGATCTCATTCAGGATCTTATTGATCGAGGAGAAATTGAAATTGAAGGACATGACCCAAAAAAAACCAATAATGATCATCTGATGTTCAAAAATCCACTTCCATCACAAGATCAAAGGGGTCCTTCCACTTCCAGGCGAGGCACTGATACCACAGATTATACGCAGGATGCATACAATTACACTATAAATCATTTGTATGATGCCAATGAACAAGTTGCAACTATAACCTTCAAAAATCCTAACTCAAATTGCAATGTTGTTACACGCCGTGACAAAGTTACCCTAAAGGCAGCTCCACAAGGCACCACCTCCATCCCAAAGCAGTACAATCTTGTGGAACAATTAGACAAAACCCCTGCGCTTATATCCATTTTAGAGTTTTTGCGTCTATTGCCATCTCATAAAACTATCTTGGATCAAGCACTCCAAGAGGTGTCAGTCCCTACAAATCTGAATACAGACCAATTTCAAGCCATGGTTGGAAATCTAAAGTCCTCACCTTGTCTCACTTTTTCCGAAAGTGACAATTCTTCCTTCCAGCAACCTCATAATGCCTCACTCCACATCGAAGGATTTATTAACCAGCATAGGATCAAGCGAGTCTTGATAGATAATGGAGCAGGCCTGAACATTTGTACACTATAGTTGGTCACAACATTGGGCTATGCGGTAGAATCAGTGGATCCTCGTAAGAAGATCACAATCAAAGCCTATGACGATGCAGATCGTTCATCCAAAGGAGCTGTGGTACTACCAATCCGCGTGGGCCCCATGGTAAAGCACATCATCTGTCAGGTTTTGGACCTTCCTCTGCCATACAATCTATTATTAGGGAGACCTTGGATACATGCCATGCAAGCCGTTCCATCTACCTACCATCAATGTATCAAGTTCCCACATAATGGTGTAGAGATCACAATCCTGGGTGATGCAAATCCCTTTGCATTTTGCCATAATATCAGCAATCAACCAGAAATTACCGTTCCCAATAATAGAGAAGCCATTTCCTCCACATCATATATAATTCCCGCCTCTCTTGCTAGTTCAAACACCACTATACCGAAGCAAGAAAAGCTTAAGATGAAAATAGCAGAGGAAGGTCCCGGGGAATACAACTTGAGTCAACTCTTTTGTGTGGGACAAATGCCCACTTCTCCTCGAACACAACCATCTACAATACCAATCATCCCACCAATCAAACCAGTAATCCCATTCGCAACAACCATTACATCCATAGTACCATTAGCAGCAGCAATTGTATCAGAACCTGCAGCAGCATCTATGGTACCAACAGTTCCTGCAGAAGCCACTGAGTCAACACTGCCGATACTTCCTATGCCAGATTCTTTTATCCCCATCAAACTTCCTGTAGCACTGATCACTACAAAGGTACATCAACCAATCACACCTGCAGTGTTTAACTCAAAAGACATCCCAGTATGGTATAGCAATCGGATACTGGAAAGTGATTCAAAGACCGACTCACATGAATGGGAATTTGATTCGGTACAACTTAATACTTCAGATGAGGAAGATGCATCACTACCTCTGCCATGCAAAGATATCCCTGTTTATGGAGAAGCACAGATAAAGACCACTTGGGTTCTTGAACTGGAAACATCTTCCACAGACCCTATGTCTCATCTTATGCCTGATTCTGACAGGGAGAGTACCATTAATGACCTTCACCATAACGTCTTAACCCTCACTGATACATCTCCCGCACTTAACATAATCGATGAAGTAATGCCCATTATCCACCCTGAACTCATCGAATGGAACCAACCAAATCCCCCATGTCTTGACTTCTTCCAAAATGATGAGGCTATCATTGACTTTTTGGAATTAAGGGATAACCTACCAAGCGAGGATCACAAAGCTGGATTCACCATAGAACTAAATAGCGCAACATACTTTGGGGCGGATGCCAAACCTTTTAGCTGCAAAAATATAACAATAAAACATGGATCTTCTAGTGAAAACCACATTGTGGCACTATTTGATCCAACAAAAGTAAAAAGAAAGAGCATATCCAATGGTGAAAACCTCTCTGAGGCGCTTGAGGATGAAGGGTTTGACATTCTCCCTGATAGTGCACAATAGGAACGATTAACAATTCTCATCAAGGAAACCAAAGAATACAATGTGGGGACTCCTAAAAATCCTCATCTCATACATCTGGCATCTCTTCTCACTCCAGAGGAACAACGTAAATTTATAGAGTTCTTCCAGAAGCGTCAAATCAACTTTGCATGGTCATATGCAGACATGCCTGGGCTTGATCCTGATTTAGTCATGCATCACCTCACCGTAGCAGAAGGAGCCAAACCTGTCAAGCAGAAGCTTCGTAAGATGCATCCTCAGATTGCAGTGCTAGTCAAAACAGAACTCAAGAAACTCCTAGATGTTGGCTTCATTAGGCCAATTGATTATGCAGAATGGATCTCCAATATTGTGCCTGTTGGCAAACCGAAACGGGGCATCTGCATTTGTACTGACTTCAGAGATATGAATAAGGCCTGTCCTAATGACTTCCCCCTTCCAAATATCGACATCATAGTGGATCTGACAGCAGGACATGCCATGCTTTCACTCATGGATGGCTTTTCAGGATACAATCAAATAAAGATCGCACCAGAGGACCAACATAAGATAGCCTTCACATGTCCATGGGGCACATATTGCTGGAATGTAATGCCCTTCGGTCTCAAAAATGCAGGAGCGACCTATCAAAGAGCAATGACCACCATCTTCCATGACATGATGCATACTATGATGGAAGATTATGTGGATGACTTACTAGCAAAATCACTCACTAGAGAAGGTCATTTGGACATATTAGAGAGAATCTTTGATAGACTGGAACAATATCATGTTCGACTCAACCCAAAGAAATGTGTCTTTGGAGTAACCTCCGGGAAGCTTCTAGGATACATTGTCTCAAGCAAAGGTATTGAGGTCGACCCAACAAAGGTAAAATCAATCATGGACATGCCACCTCCAAAGAATATCAGTCAGCTAAGGACACTACAAGGACGACTTCAATCCATCCGAAGATTCATTGCACAACTGGTTGATAAGTGTCACCCATTTACACACTTGCTACACAAGAACATCCGCTTTCAGTGGGATGCCCGATGCCAGCAAGCATTTCAGACACTTAAAAACTATCTCATGAATCCACCATTGCTGATCCCACCAGATCCAAGTAGACCGTTGTTACTCTATATCTCAGCAACCAGTACAACATTGGGTGTACTACTGGCACAACATAATGCAGAAGGAAAAGAGTGTGTTGTTTACTACATCTCTCGCACACTGGTGGGCTATGAACTCAATTACACTCCTATTGAGCGAGCTTGCCTAGCAGTAATCTTAGCAGCCACTAAACTGAGGCACTATCTGTTAACACACAAAGTACAACTCATTGCAAAGATTGATCCACTCAAGTATTTACTCAGCAAAGCAGCATTGACAGGTTGCTTAGCCAAATGGGTGATGATTCTAAGCGAATTTGACATTGAGTATGTAGACCGTAAAGCTATCAAAGGCCAGGTTATTGCAGATCAGTTGGCCGATGCACCACTCATAGGCGATCATCCTCTTATTTCCAATTTTCCAGATGAGGAGATATTCATGATCATAGTAGCACAACCATGGAAACTATATTTTGATGGTTCATACACTAGGCACGGCTCGGGGGCAGGCATTCTGTTTATCACACCTCAAGGTGATAGCATCTTGAAGTCTCATAGGCTCACATTTCCATGCACAAACAATATAGCCGAGTATGAGGCCTTGATCACAGGACTCAGGTTAGCCATCCAATGGAAATTACAAGAACTGCAAGTATATGGTGATTCCCAACTAGTCATTCGACAAGCAACTGATGAATATCAGACCAAAGATGATAAAATCATGCCATATAAGCAAATGGTGGACACTCTAAAGACATCATTTACTACTATCACTTTTGAGCAGATACCAAGAGATTAGAATCGAGCTGCTGACGCTATGGCTACCATCGCATCTCTCCTAGATCTTCCACAGAATTCAACACGTTATGAGTTCTTGGTCAAACAGCTTTGGATCCCCGCTTATGATATCCCTGAATCTGAGATGATATGTCGCCTTGTCGGTCCTAAATCCCCATGGTACGGTGAGTTCTACACCTATCTTTGCGATCATACCCTTCCTCCCAACCAATCAAATAACCAATGAAAAACCTTCATTCGCCAAACTGCTCGATATACCATTATTGCCAAAATCCTATACCGACGCGGTCTTGATGGTACTCTCCTTCGATGTCTGGAACAAGGTGAGATAACAAAGGCTTTGGAAGAGGTACATGAAGGAATTTGCGGGACTCATTCAAGTGGTCCATCACTCGCCAAGACACTCCTGCGAGTTGGATATTATAGGCCATCTATGGAAAAGGATTCCTACTACTTTGTCAGAAAATGCAAGAAATGTCAAGTTCATGGCGACCTGATACATGCACCAGCCCAAGAACTGCAACCAATCACAACACCATGGCCTTTCTGCCAATGGGGCCTTGACCTTGTGGGTAAGATTCATCCATCTTCATCCAATGGCCATAAATTCATTATTACCGCCACCGAATATTTCACAAAGTGGATCGAAGCTGTTCCACTTACCCAAGTCACCAGCAAGCAGATCGCCTCATTCATCCTCAACTACATCATCTGTCGGTATGGTGTACCCATGTCCATCGTCACAGATAACGGTCTTCCTTTCAAAAATCAGGATGTCCGTGAACTTTGTGAGAAGTTTCATATCCAACACCGCTTTTCCACCCCCTATTACCCACAAGGCAATGGTCAGGCCGAAGCATCCAATAAAAACATATTAAGAGTCCTCAAAAAGACAGTCAATGATGCCGGCCATGATTGGCATGTTCAACTAAATCCAGCGCTATGGGCATATCGAACTAGCATTTGAACCCCTACAGGTGCAACTCCTCATTCATTGGTCTATTGTGCAGAAGCTATCTTGCCTATTGAGGTCGAGATACTATCACTATGGGTTTCCTTGCACAATCTCATTGATGATGAAGCTTACAGAGTCTCACGTCTTCAGGACTTAGAGTTACTTGATGAGAAGCGACAAGCTGCATACAACCATCTCAAAGCCTATCAGCAGCGCATGAGCAGAAGCTACAATCACCGAGTTAGACCTCATACATTTGAGGTAGGTGATCTTGTTCTATGAGAGAATCCTCGCAACCAACCAAACCGAGAACATCAGGGCAAGTTTGAATCAAACTGGCTGGGCCCATATGTTGTCACTGCTGTGTTCGGGTCCGGGGCATATCAGTTGGCTACATCAGAAGGAGAACCGCTTGCAGATCCAATCAACAACATGCACTTCAAACGGTTTTATACCTAAGCTGTACAGAGCATCAGGCTCCCCTACATACCAGAAAATACCAAAAACATTCAGAAAAATGTACTGAAGAAAATACAAAAACATTCAAAAAAAGTAAAGAAAAATCATGCATCCAAACGGTGAACAACCACTCCGGTGGCACCTTGGGTAAGTACGGTGGTGAAAACCTGGCAAATAGGCGCCACTCGTAAAGGCTATGGCTCCATTGTCTTTCAGACTTGTTGCGATCACATCTAATTCATACATACATCCATCCATCCAAAAAACATGGCTTGTTATTCCTCTGCAATTATGATAGTACTCCATACATCTTGCATCCCGCTTTTTCATAGTCATGTCTAAAACTGGGGGCAATGCCTTTAACCTATTGATGGAAGTGGATTCTACATTGTCTTATGATTCATTAAGTTCTTCATTCAAACAATCATCAAAAATCCAAAAACATTCAAAAATATCTCGCAAAAATACCAAAAACATTCAAAACAATTCAAAATCCAAAAACATCGACAAAACCATTGAAAAATCACACAAAAACATGGCAACACCTTGTACATACCCATCCATGCAGATACCAAAATAAACATTGACAAACTACTCACACAATGACCATTTACCAATCAACCACACAATCCACATCAACAATCAAACTGTCTTCAACAAGGATGCATCCTTCCTTACCAAAAACAAAGACACAAATGACGTTTTCTTTGACAAGAAAATTATGTTAAGCTATCAAAAACTTGGTTGATTTGTGAGTACAATCATTTGTTTATCTGTATCGAGATCTTTTCAGCATTGTTTTGTTTTGTTTGCGCATTATTTCCGATGAAGTTCTGGGGCATGTACTAATGGTGTCTACGTGGGAAGTTCACCAAGCTATGTGATCTTATGCCAAAAGTAGTCATAGATCATTACGGCTTGCTGACTATAGCGTATACCTCGACCATATGGGCATGAACCATTACTAAGGATCCTTATTCTTTATTCTTTATGTATATACTGTTTGTTTGCAGGTACAATGCTCTTCCTTTGGTTCCTCCTACCTCATCCAAACTGGATAAAGGTTTTTATCTCTTAGTACGGTATGCACTTGTCTCAGGATATGATCAGCCTAAGATCAAGGAGGACGATCCAAGTCATGCATGAACGGAGATAATCCTTGTCTGTTCCGCAAGCAATACTTAGGTCAACTTGATCCATTATATCAAGTTGCTTGTATTAACTTGCTATATAAAATCCATGTAAGGAATACTCAGGTCATCTTGAATATTTATGTCAAGTTGCTTGTATTTTCTTACAACATTTTAAAGCTCAATGATGAAAAATAAAGCACCATGGATCGTCATCTCATCTCATCTGTATATATTGCATTTCATTGCATTCCACCCATCCATACATTCATAATAGCTGCATATCATGCATACATAGTCATAATAATGCATACTCTATTTTACTCATCTTCTTCCATAGGACTCGGTCCTAGTCTTCCATATCTTCTATCTAACATCGAATCCCCCCTCACCCTCCCTATCTTGATCATCAACATCATCCTAATCCCTTCATCACTTCCTATCCTCACTCATCCACAAAATTAAGCCAAGCAAGTTACTCTGTCTGCACAGGTACATCGACTCACACACACCTAGACTATCAACAGATACTCTGATCAAGTATCTTCGGGTCTCAACAGGTAATCAATTATGGTAATCCTAGACTACATCAGACATTTATCATAATGACCTAGTCTCAACGGGGCTGCCATGATTCCCCACAACCCTCCATCACACACACACACTATCAATTGATCAACCAATCAAACACAATCCAACAGACAATTACATCAATTGTCTACGTCTTAACGAGTGTTTTGCTTCATATACCTTGACTTCATCGGGCAATTATATCAATTGTCTAAGTCACATCAGGTCACTTTGATTCACTTACTCAGACTTTATCATGTCCAAGCGACCAACTGACATCAACTGTCACGCTTTGACTTGACTGGGGCAATTAAACCGATTGCACCAGATTGTCCAACCAATTTTGATCAATTGTATAGCATCAATCCAAACCCCACACTACATCTGCTATGTATCTCTTGCATGACCTCAGGGTACTCGCTGGCTTGTTGTTTCTTCATATTCACTTCATTTTCTCCCATTCTTTCATCATTAGTTCTAATTTCTTCTATTCTACATCCCCTCCACTTTTCATTCTTTTTCGAGAGACCGCCCGATTTTTCAAAAAAAAATAAAATAATAATAATAATAAAATTCAGCCCATCTCTCGAGGGGGCATACCACCCATTAAATTTACATTTTATGGGGCATTTCTTCACACCTATTTTTCTTTCTTTGAAACGACGCGATAAACCGCACCGTCTCAAAGAGGGGCAAATGTAGTCACATAAATCTGTCCACTTAATTAAATGAATACTTAGTATTTATTTGATTATTTAACCATCAATTAATGAATTAATTAAATTAATATTTAATTAATTCATCTTAACCCTCTTCTCCTATTAATTAAATAAATTATTCAATTTATTTGATTTAATTCACTTAACCAAATTCAGACCATTAATTAAATAAATAAATCATATTTGTTTAATTAAATCTTCTCTCACATTTAAATAAATTAATATTTATTTAAATCCCCCAAAATCCCACCTCTCACATTTAAATAAATTAACATTTATTTAAATCACCTTTATCCTCTACCCACTTGTATTTTCCTACAAAAGCAAGTTGCACAACTATTTTAAATAAATTATTTATTTAAAAACCTATTTATCCTCACCCACTTGAAACCTTTAATGGTTTCCCTTAAAGTCTTCAAAACTTAATGGCTTTAAAGTCTTCAAACTTGATGGCTTCCTTCTATAGTCTTCTTAAGCCTTTAATGGTTTCCCTTAAAGTCTTCAAATTTAATGGCTTCCTTCTAGAGTCTTCTCAAGCCTTTAATGGTTTCCCTCAAAGTCTTCAAGCATTTTAATGCTCTATCTTCCTTTTTCTCATTTAAATAAATTAATATTTATTTGAATATTTATCCAAATGCAAATTACACCATTTAATTGAAATAAATGATTTTATTTTAATTGAAAATACCAAAATTCCTCCCACTTGCATTTTCCTACAAAATCCACTTGCATGCCTAAACCCCTTCTAGATTCTTCTAAACCCTTCCTAATTAACCTAATCCATCCTCTAAATATTGTCACATTCCTAAGCAAATTGGAGTCACTTCTCAAAGACTCCAAAGTCTTTGAAAAACAATTAATGCTTTGTGTGTTCAACAAATTAACCTCTAAAGTCTTCCAAACCACTTATGGCTCTTACATGACCATTAATGGTTAATTCCACTTGCACCCATGGTTAAGGACTTTGATCCTTAACTTAACCCTCATGTAACCCATGTGTCTCTTCAAAGCATTTATTTCTTTGACTAGGGTAACCATCATGTCCCCTTAAGCATTTAATGCTCCTTATCACTCCTCTCAAGCCTCCTCATGGTGACACTTGTCAACATGGGATTGGGTTGAAAGTCTCACATGGATTGAATATCTTTCAATCCTAACCCTTGTTAAGATTACTCAATCTTAACCCTTCATTTCCCCATTTCTTCTATAAATAGAACCCTTCTCCTCAAGCAAAGAGAGAAGCATTAGAGTATTGTTGTTATACTGGCATTAGCATAGAGCTTTCTTATAGCATCACTATCTACACTTGCATAGCATTTGCTTATCATATTCAACTATCTTGAATCTCGATATGGCATCCATGGCTAGTGCTAAAAGCTGAGAGCTACACTCATTTGGGACTTGGAGAGGAGAGGAACAAGGGAGGAGCAACTATGAGCATCTTGATTAGCTATTTTATTCTATGTTTGTATGCTTTCTATTTCATGCTTAATATCTCTCTTGATATGCCTGTTTAGGATAATCTTTTGTTGCTAACACCAATGTTTGTTTCTTGTGCTCTTGTGTGTGCTGCCATCAAATAGATTTTCTAATCCTTTTTGCAGAGCATCAATATATATTGAATAGGTACAAGTAATATATTTTATATTTGTTGCACAATATGAAACCATAACATAAACACAATAATGGGCATAAAAAATGGAGTGTGAAGCACCAAAGGGGGTATTTACATCATTTAAAGACCATTTATCCATTATATACCCATAAAATAGCCTTAAAATACCTCTAATATGCCTAAACAACTTGTAAAACGACAATTAATTACATAAACTAAGGCAATTTCAGGATTTGGAATTATTTTTATTTAAAAGGGGGGTGTCTTTTCACCCAAAGGGGTATGAAAACCATTCAAACACATATATATGTGTGATGTAAAATGTAAAGAAAGGAGAGAATAGAGATACAAGAGGGGGAGGCAAATTTTGTACTTTTACATTTTTTATCAAAAATAACCAGTTGTATTTTCTTTCTCATATGTGTTGAGAGTTAACATATTTTTAGAAGGCAGTTGCTTGTGATATTATCTAAAGGAGATAAGGTTATTTGCGTTCTTCCAGTGAAATTCTGTGTTTCATATTGTAGATTTGGATCAAAAAGATTTACTCATGAATTGTAATTGTTCCCTGTATTTCTTCCTTGGATGGTCTCTTAAAAGTTAGGGTTAAATTCATTCAAGCAGTTTACAATATAGACATTGAAGTAGAGCTCATAAGAAACAGTAATTGACAGACTCATCGAGAGGGGGTGGGTTTAAAAACTGTCTCATAAGTTTACACAATAAGTCCTAAAGAAATATAAGACTCTGTAGCCCAAATAAGAGGAAAGGCACTGATCATTTGTAAACAAACCCTTTAACCATACCAATTACCCTTTACTTTTAAGCATTAGGATTAGTAGAGTAGGTAATTTAGCCAGAGTGTAACATATATACTTTTGTAAGATACATAGATCAATACACACATCTGAAATCAATTTGTTTAAGAAACTTATGCCATTCTGAAACTAGGAGATATCAGATTAAGACACTAAATCTGCTATAAAAAGCATTAGTTGAAGGAACAACTAGTGAGTAGGTATACCCGCCTAGGTCCTGCCGAGCCTAAAGTGAGAGAGTTAGTAACCAAATAGGTTCACTCTATAAGTTGGCCAAGTCAATTGGAGGGTTTGATCATAGGAGTTGGCATTTCCTTAGAACCTATCCAATCTGTTGATTTGAGACCCCAAAATATGTAAACATAAAGTAGGGTTAGCGTAATCATAATCAACATCAAAACCATGATAAATCTAATCTATCAATAATCCATCACATAGTGAGCATATAAAATCCATTGAGTACATATCTCATCAAATCACATGATCAATCATGATAGTACCAACATCCATATAGATAATCAAAATAACATATGTCCAATAGTGTTTAACATCAATCATAAGTCATTGAAGCATATGAGTAATCATCATCCAAATCATCAAAATATAGTTTTGATAAGTCTTTCAAGCATAATATAAAAGTCAACTCTAGACAGAATAAGTCAAATCAAGGGTGGACACTACAAATTCAAGATTTATAAATAATGAAGATAAAAGACTATGCAAATGCAAACAAACTAGACATGAGAAAATACCTAATTAATCTATATTGATTTTAGCCAAAATAACAAACTAGATATGATTTTGCTCCTAAATGCTCTCTCAATTTTACTATAGGCTAGATTCATACAAGATTTTTGAATTTCAAGCCCGTTTTGAAGAAGGAATGGGCTCTATTTATAGGAAAAATAGGGCAATGGATTGTTGAGATTGAGTAATCTCAACAAGGATCAGGATTGATGGGTTTATGATCCATGTGAGGGCTTTCAACCCAATCTTAGGATGATAAATGTCATCATGAGATGGCTTGAGAGGAGAGGGAAGAAGCATTAAATTCTTGAGATGACATGAAGGTTACCTTAGGAGGTAAGGTTAAGCTTGAGTTGAATGAATATAGCCTTTATCCAATGAATAATGCTTTTATCCAATGGACAAACTTTTGTGCAAGAGTTAGTGGGGATAACCATGGTCAAAGCAATGAATGTTTGAAGAGACCCATGAGTTAAATGGAGGTTGAGTTAGAGGGAAAGTCTCTAACCATGTGGGTGAGTTGAGTTAACCAGTAATGGTTATGTAAGAGCCATAAATGGTCATGTAAGAACCATTAATGGGTTTTAACTTGTTGGAGACATAAAGCATTTAATGCTTTTCAAAGAGTTTGGAGGCTTTGAGAAGTGACTTCAAGCTGATCAGGAATGCGACAATAATTAGGGGATGGGTTTAGGCTAATTAGGAGTGGTTTAGAAGAATCTAAAATGGTTTTGGTGGTTGAGGGAAAATGAGATTTTAATTAAAATAAAACTACTTTATTTCAACAAAATAGGCGCAACTAGCATTTGTAGGAGAATGCAAGTGGGGGGGGGGGTAGTTTAGGGATTTAAATAAATGTTTTATTATTTATTTAGAAGAGGAAAGGGGGTTAAATTAACTAAATGTATTTTATTTATTTAATTGATTATGAGTGTGGCTTAATGAATTAATTTAAATAATTTGAATAATTTATTTAATTAATAGGAGAAGAGTTTGAGGATGAATTAATTAAATATTAATTTAATTAGCTGATGACTGATGGTTAAATAATAAAATAAATAGTAAATATTCATTTAATTAAGTGGACAGATTTATGTGACTACAATTTCAATTTCAAGTGTGGTGTTGATTGTGAAATTTTCTTGTTTGTTTGTGCACTCACTCAAAAAACACGACAGACAAAATGTTTGTTTGATTTTGCAATAAAAACACATTCAAGCACAATCCTAAGGCTGGCGAAGACAATAGTTTTTGAATCTCACTTGGGGGGTTACCCTAAGCTACGCAATTCAGAGCGGATATTTAGGTGCTTGACCCCACTGGCTCCACCCTCGACACTCACTTCTCCCGGGCAGCCAAGCACCATTCCCCACGAAAACTCCCCCTGACGAACTTTGTATCTCTACTAAGAACCATAAGAATGTGAGCCACTTCAGAGGACCGACCTCCTGCGTTAACAACTAGAAGGTTTTTGGTCTTTCTAAAACAAAAAGTTGCTAGTAAGGGTTTCCGTTAGGAGACTATCCTTTGAACTTGCGCAAGAATGATTGAGGCCTATAGCCCAACAAAGTACCAAACATTTTAGTAGTCACACAAGCATGATTTAGACCTCAAGGGCCCTACAAAGTGCTTGATATGAGATAAATCTCAGATAGCTCCAACCTCTGAAATTTTCATCCCAAGAGGCCTATTTATTATAGTGATTTGGAATGCTTGGGTTTTAGCTGTACTCACTTGGGCCGTTCCCTCCTCACTAGTAGTCCTAGTGATCACATGGGGAGGCAAGCCCTCTAAAGGTAAACACAAAAGGGCCTAATGCTCAAAACACGAAAGACATTGGTTCAATTTTTAGAGCACCAATTGAAGTGTGATCTAAGCTAAAAATCAGACAATCAGTTTCAAATCAAAAGTTCTTTGACATGCGTCCTGCACCAAACAATGTCAGTAGTTTCAAGATATGATCTTCGTCACATGAAAATGGATACCCTGCACAAGACAAAAGTTGAAAAGATTAGCCTCCAATATCAAAAGGTCAATCAAAAAGAAAAACACTACCCACACTAAAATAACAAACTAACAAGACTCACATACACTAACAAAGACAAAAAAAATATCTAAACTAATTAACAAATTAAAAAAAAAAAAATCTAAATTAACTAACAAATTTTTAAAAAATCTAATTCTAATTATCAAATTAAAAAAATCTAAACTAACTAAGAAATTTAAAAAATCTATTTCTAATTTACCAAATTAAAAAAAATCTAAATTAACTAACAATTTTAAAAAAATAAATCTAATTCTAATTACCAAATTAAAAAAATCAAAACTAACTAAGAAATTTAAAAAAAAAAAAAATCTAATTCTAAACTTTTCAAAATAAAAAAAAATCAAAACTAAATTTTAAAAAATAAAATAAAAAATAAAAATCTAAAAAGAATTCTAAACTAAACTTAAAATGTTAAAAAAATCTAAACCAAGTTTTAAAGAAACTAAAGTAAAAAGGAAAGAAAGGAAAACATACGTGGGAGCATACCAAGGCAGCCCCCACAAAGGTCAAAACAGCCCCACGTAGGCATAAAGCAGGCAATAAATAGATGATTTTTGCAAGGTATACACAAAATAGATTATGGAAGTCCTATGGTAGCTTTGCATGCAAAAAGAACATATGCATGAACTCTTTTGGGCAGGTATGAGAGCTGTATTTTCAGCAGTGAGTACTAATTTTGGAGCCTCTGTGAAAGCTTAGACCAGAGGAGTGTTTACGTGGAAGGGAGCATAAACTATTTTACCAAAAATAGGAGGCACATAAACTGTTTGACAAAAGCTTAGACACACATTTGATAGAGTTTTTAAATCTGTAAATAAAGACAAGGTTTATGAACCATTTGACAAATACTTAGAATAAAATGTGCCAACAAATCACATGAACTGTGTGACAGAATGCGTTGTTTTTCAGCGTATACCAGGCACATACTTTGTTGTTTGACAGATTGGCTCAAAGAAATGAGATTTCAAAGACTGCAAAGATTGCAGGATACACCCAAATTTGATTTTGATGAGAATGATTTTAAACTCTGTAAGAAACCTGCAACAAAATAGTGAGTAACAAGCAAGGCATGTGAACAGTTTTGATATATGCTTTAAAGAAATGAAACCACATAACTACAAGAATAGACAAGGCACATAAACTGTTATTTTTTTGGAGATTTCTTGAACAAAATGGATCATGTAAAAGGACTTTAATTTTTTTCAAGCAAATGCAACCATCATGCATAAAAACAAGAGCATTTTTAGATGTTGACGAATTTTTTTATGTTCTAGAATCTCATGAATGCAACGATTGCAAACTTTACCAAACGAAAACTAGATCAAATGAAAGGAAAAGGGTTGTCCCACCGGGCGTGCTAGATGTAGATGGAGGAAATGGATTGAATACAAGATTCAATCTTCCAGCATCCAACAATGAAGTTTTTCCTGTCAAAAACACACATGCAAATTAAAATCTAAACTAAAAACACACATGCATGTCACACAATCTACTCCATTGCACTCCTTAAACCAAGATCTTATGTAGATAATATTGCTCTCATAAGCACACACAAGAAACTATGGTTTTTTGGAGATTCAAGATGATTAATGCAAAGGAAGCTAAAGAAAATAAAATGCAAAGATGATGAAGAATGCAAACTGACATAAGTTCGACGCATAAAGATGAGATACTCAAATAAGAGAGGGAGCTTTGTTTAAATAGATTTTCTCCAAGCGAGTTCATGTTGTGGGATGAATAGGAGATAATTCAAGATGAGTGGTATAGGGAAGATGAGTGGTAAATGGGAAATGGTAAGTGGTAGGAGGGGATATTAAAGGGTTTTATTAAATAAATAGAGAAATGTATATAAGGTGAATGCATGAAGGCCTAGAAATGAATATGATATAATTTTTTATTTAATAAATTTAATAGATAAATGATGAGATATTAATAATAATATAATAAAAGATGGAAATTATGAATAATGAATTATGGAGAAATAATAGTGTAATAATAAGGATTCGCTCGACATTCAGAGAAATTTGAAATTAAATGAGGACGAATTAATGGAAATTTTTATGTGTCTACACAATGTATTGCTAAATTTAGAGGGTAAGGGTTCAAAAAAGATTTTTAAGGATGAGATGTTGTAGGGATGCTTTAATTTCTATATCTGGTTGGTAATTGTTATGGTATTTTTATGATAAGAGGGATTCAAAGGTTCCAGTTTCAAACCCATGGACTTTGGACCTTGCAAAGTTGATTGTACCCAATGTGTTCATAGATATTGAGCTGATTAAGGTCTTGGGTGAAAATTACCACTCCGTCACAAGAATGATGAGGATGCCCAATGGATGCCTATTGCTAGTATTGACAAGGTCTACTATAATTGATTGTTTTAATTTGAACATGCAAGCACTCACTAAAACTGGTATGGAGAAATTAGAAGCAGATTATAAGAGGTTAAGAAAAACATACAGGTGGGATGAGCTCCCAATGTACAAAGAAGAGGCCATAATAACAGATGGACATATATTATGGAGAATGAACCTTACCTTGTGGATGATTTCCAAGAGGACTAACTATGCATTGTGTTAGGTTTTAGGGAAGGGTGTCGAGGTTAGGATGGATATTTCTCTAATGCACATGGCTATGAGAGTTCAGAATCCTAAGAGAAACATTGAATTTGATTTCGCCTTGTAGATTAAGAAGCAAATCCATGAGCAACTAGCTAAGTTGAGGGAGGGAAAATCTCCATTTGATTTCAAGCATTATTATTTGTTGTTCCATTTGATTATGTATCAGAACAAGAACTATTTTGTAGACAAATTGAAATTAGGAATGATAGATAACATGGACAATTTGCTACCTGTCTAGATGTGGTGCTATTAATGGGATAAATAATGTATAAATAATGATTATATTTCATGATGAGTTTTAAATTATAGTCATGGCCACCCTGCAACAACCTTATTTAAGGTTGGCTTCTTAAATAAGGGAGCTGATAAGACCACTTACCTTGAGACCTGAAATGGGACATAAGCATAACTTTAGGGATTGGTTTTACATGGAGGATTGTACAATAATTAGAATATATGGATGTCTCAACCTCCCCACAAATTACCAATGTTTATCTCTGATAGGGTTCACAATTGGGGTAGACACCTTAGAAGAAGTTCAAGGTTATATCAAAATGGGATATGCAATGAAGCTTGGACTAGAAAGGGTCTGTGACCCCGAGGGCCACATTAATCATGTAAGGAAGAAGTTGCTTACAAAAGTTGCAATTTATCATGAAGTATTTTATGATGAGGATATTATAAGAAACTATATTGGCTATGATGATGTAATTCAGAGAAGAAAGAAATGGAATTTGTTAATTAGGCTTGAAGTTGAAAAGAAGGAGAAAGACCCTAATTTCCAAGGGTTTTATGGTGAGGAAGAGGGTTTGTTGAAAAGAATTGATTTAATTATTGATAATTTTGAAAAGTTGTATGGTAAATCAGTTACACAAGGGGATGCCAAATCACCTAAATAGAAAAAGTTGTGTATTAGAAGATCAAAAGGAGTTGAAATTGTTGAGCTCCCTAACGATGCTGTTTCAGTACAACAATCACCACCAAGTCCACCCCATGAGCCACCCATGAAGAAACAAAAGGTTGATGATCCCCCATGGTTAGTGATATATGAGGATACAGAGGAGGGCCAAGAGGGAACTAGTGCCACATATGTTGTTGTTAGTGCTTTGAGAAGGCTGAGAGTTGGTGAAGAGGGTGACCAACCTCAAAAAATTCCCCCACGATTGGAGACAGAAACTCATAGGCTAGAGTCTAGAAATGAAGGGGAAGCTCTCAAGGAACCCCATGAAGATGAGAGGGTAGTTGCTTCAATGATATTTTTAGAAGATGATGAGTTCATTAGAACATTTGAGTTCAAAGACTTTTGGGTCAAGATGAAAATGAATGAGTTTGAAGAGAGGAAACAGTTAAACCTAATGGGGGTTGATGAATCTCAGCAAGATGAAGTCGTGGCTTAGCCTTTCAGAGATCTTAGATTTGATGAAATTGATGTTACCCCAGATGAGGCCTGTGAGATGATCATGAAAAGTAATATGTTAATTGTTCTAGGAATGACAATTAAACAAATATTTTTGTTAGCTCAAGTGAGACATCAAGATGATCCATTGTTGGTTGCAGAATTTGATTCTAACCAAGGACTAAGTGGGATAGGATTCAATCCTAGGACTGAAACACTAGCATAATAGACTACATTCAGGACCACTAAGAAACCAAATTTGATTGATATTGTAAAAGAAGCTAGGGGATCTCCAATAATTAGGACACTTAAAGATAATTTACCTTTGGAGGCCGCCACAATGACCATGCACTCATCCATGCTAACTTGGGTTGCAGTGAAAAATATGCAATATAAATTAGTACAGTATGAGAAGATCCAAATTGATATGAATGATGAAATAAATAGGTTATACATTGAAAATGTTAGATTGAAGGAACAATTGAAAGGAACTGAATTGAGTCAAAGTAAATAAATTATTTTACATAAATATGCAATTCAAGAAACTGGCAATGATGTTGTATCTGTCAATAAATTGGAACTCTTGAAGGGAAGAATTGAAAACGAGATTGAAACATTAAAGAAGATAAATGAGGATACCAAAGAAGTGATGAGGAAACAAACTCTTTCTGTGTATGACAAGATATTGGAGCACGAGGTAAAATTTGTCATGGACAAGCTTGAAAGTGTTTATCAAAGTTATGAGTTACTGCTACATAATCTTAAGAAGTTCAAAGAAAATCAACCTGTCCTATACCCTCTGTTTAAGAAATGGCAGCCAACACACCACACTTAGATTACTTTATGTAGAGTGCTGCAAAAGAATCCAAGTGATCCTTTGGATATAAAGGTAATGTAGATGGATAAAATTGAATTTGAGATCTTATGGGAGAAGATTCAAATTGATTTAACATCAAACAATGAAGTACTTGCAAGAAAGATGCATGCAACATAAAAAATATCTAAACCAATACACATGCACACTATCAAACTCTACTCCATTGCACTCCTATTCCTCAATATTTCACATTTAACATTATTGCTCTCAGAAGCACTTATGAAAAAGGCTATAAGGAAATGGAGATTTGAGGATGCATTAAAGTGATATGAAATCTATAATATGAAAAAACAAAGATGCAAAGGATAAAAGATCAATGCAAGAATAACACATATGTGCTCAAGATGTCAAGATAATGGATGGAAGAATGAGAGAGAGGCTTGGTTTTTATAGATGTTCTCCGGGTGAGTCCACGTTGTGGGATGAATATGGGATAAATAATAAGGCTTGAAAGTTTTAATCCCACATGCATAAGGTGGATGCAAATGGGTAGAGGAGGAAGCATAAATGTGTCATGTAGATACTTATGCATATGTTTATGAAGATGGATATATTAAATAAAATAATAGATGATAAATGATAATAATATTAATGAATGGTAAATGATATTAACATTGTTATTAAATGGATAAATGATAATATTGATATTGATGATATATATATAATATTAATGAATTAGTGATGGATAAATGATAAAATAAGAATAATATTAATGATAATATTAATAATGAATAAATGATGATAATAGTAATAATGAATAAGTGATGATAAATGATAAATATTAGTAGTGGATAATACATGAAAAATAAAGTGGATCTGATGACAAATTTTATGTCTACATTTTTCCTCTCTTTGAGAAAATGCATCCTGTAGCGTTGTTTCAAAGAAAATGATCAACTGATATATGCCCCAGAGATATCTTGGTAAGGATGGTGATTAATTGGTTATGCCCCCTCGAGATATTGATCTAATAGATTGATGGAGATTGATATCTTGATAGATTATGAAAAGGAGATTAGATGATTGATATTGCAAAAGTGCTTAAGTTAAGATGTACATTTGATGGAAATGAACAGTTGATGAGGCATAACTGAACAATTGATGAAAATGAATAGTATAGCCAAGTTGATAAGATGATTAAACTGATTGAGTTGATTAAGCTAATAGGGATTGATGCTAGCACAAGATAAAGTGATCCAATGATTGATTGGTTGATTGATCCAGGGGTGTTGAGATTTCAGGAAGCCATTTGATTGATTGATAGAGTGATTGATAAAGAGACATGCATCAGTTGAATAAAGCAATTTGATTGATTTCACTACAATAAAAAGAATGAAGAAGATGATGGAAGAAATGATGGAAAAAGAGAGATGAAAGGGGTGATGAAAGAAGAAAAGTAATGAGAAAGAGGATATGAAGGTGATGAAAATTATTGTTCTTTTGAAGTGTTAAATTCATCATCGAGCTTATTATAGCTAAAGGATAAAACTCATCTAGATATGAATAAGACCCAAATGAATCATCATACCAATTGCGTGAAAGAAAACACATCAGACAAGAAGGATTGCCTTAGTTTGGATCGGACTATTATGTCCTCGATGATCTTAAATGATCATGTCCTAAGACAAGTCATCATATTACTAAGGAACAATCCACAAGTAGCAAACAGGTGAAGATGCCCCATCCTTGCCTTTCTAGTCAAAGACATCCTGGAGATAAAATCTCTAGTCAGAGACATCTCAGAAAAGCTAAAAGACATGTCACCAAAAAAAGAAAATTAGAAACAGTCAAAAGAAAACAAGAAAACAATATGTTTCATGCCGAATGATTTTTGTTCACAATTAATGTGTTTGGTTTTAATAAGTCAATCAGATGTTGTTATGTTTGCTCAATCGTAAAAATGTCACGTCATGATTTTGTTGAAGTCGAAAGTTGCACACTCATCCGAAGTGTTTGTGTTTTTGCAATGTTTATTACATGTTTTTGGATTTTTGTGATTTTTAGGGTTTTATAAATGTTTTAATTTTCAGGGTTTTTTCAGGACATTTTATGATATTTTCAAGGCACTTTATGATTTTTTTTAGGACATTTAATGATTTTTTCAGGACATTTTATGATTTTTATGTATTTTTGAATGTTTGCCCCTAGTGTCTAGCAAGGTAAAAGGGATTTTGAGCGGAAGAATGAATGAATGAGATAAGAATGCATATGAATGATGGTAGAGGCTTATGTGATGTTCAAGGACCATCTCACAATAGGATAACATGTTAATCCAAGCACATGGACCATATATAGCAATATTTAGCAAGGATAGGTGTAATGAGTATCATGTGATCCAAAGGAATGGACATGTCAAGAGATTTTTTTTGTTGCATTTTATGTCCTTAGTTTTGATCAAGATCAAGAGATGGGTTTGGATAAAATAAGCAACATCAAAGGGTGGCAATGAAGGATAGAAGTTGAAGGGTGTGGATAAGATGCAATAGATAGGGCACATGAAGCCTGCAAAGATCCTTAACCTTGTCAAGATCAAAGGTGGAAAAGGGATATGTATGGATAGAGAGTAAATGAGAGATAATGGAGGATGAAGGATAATAGATGGATGTGGCAGATACGATAGCATGGATGGAACTTTACCCCAATGAACGATGCCTGAAAATAATTATGCATGACGCCCGTTTGCCAAGTTTTCATCATGGTACTTTCCCAAGGCGCCTGTTTGCCAGGTTTTCACTGGTGGACGAAATTATTGCTCTTTACTTTTTTTTTTCTCTTTTTCTCATTTTTTTCACTTTTTTCGCACTTTTTGATTTTTTTCTCACTTTTTGATTTTTTTCCCTTTTTTTTTGAATATTTGGGAGATAATGGATACCTGATAGGAAGACTCAGGAATCAAGTTGTTCTCTATATAGTACCCCTAAAAGATGTTCTATAATGATCCATGGCTATTGAAGGTATGCTCAAAGATGTCGATAGGTTGATGGTAAAGGGAGATGAAATGGATGATAAGATGGAAATGTTATAAGGATTTATGCAAAGAATTGGATAAGAGGGATGGAAGGATAGAACATAGGTGCTGGATAATTGATGAGATGTTGGAAGATTTATGTAGGAGTGGATGGAAATATCGACAAGGTCAACATTGGTACACACCTTGAAGGGTGATGGAATGAGGGAGGAATAGTGGATTTTGGAGTTTTTGATTTTGATGGAAAGGTTGATGTGGATTTTAGGACACAAGAAGCCAAAATGGATGAAGGAGGTGACAACGGTTTTAGGATAGGATGTGGGAGAAGCTGGGGTAGCAAAATTGAATACCAATTTTAATTTTTCTTTAGTGTGCAAGTCTTGTATGAGCGACTTGGGAATCCACATGGTTCTTGATTTTTCATTTTTTTGTGATACTTTAGAACACATCGCCTCAATGTAAGACTTAGGAAGCCATACAAAATTTGACTTTTCTTCTTTCTTTGTGGGCCTTTGTGGCCTTTTGGACATTTCTTTTTCTTTTTGGATCATATTTTTCTTTGTTTTTGCATGTCGATTAGATGGGACATGTTGATCCTTTGATTCATGTGGATTTTTGAATATTGGAATTTTATGCTTGGCGTCCAAGTTGATTCTAATGACATTAGGATTCATGGATGGATATGAATGGCATGGAGATTTCATGTGGGTAGGTTTTTGGAACTTTCTCAAGGATGTGTGCCTTTGCTGATCTTGACATATGGTAAGGTTAGTGGATTGAAAGCTGGGGGTAACATGGATAGGAGATGGAGGGATATAGGGACCCACGATAGATGAAAGGTTTGAAGGCTTTGTTTTGGTATATAGGGACCCAAAATAGATTTGGAGAATCTATAAGATGTGTGTTTGGATTTAACTAGAGAAATGTAGGATTTATGAGGGATACCAACATCTTGAGAGTGATAAATGCAGTCATTATAATCAAGATTTTCTTTTATATTAGGGGGTTATAATATACCTTGTTCATGAGTTTCTAACCCATTACTTTGATAATGCATGCATTGGAATATATTTTTAACAAATAGTTTCTTCTTACTTTTGATGCTAGAGGCAAGTCCATTTTGAGGTGGAGGTGGCTTTTGAGGAATGATAGGATCATGAGAGGGCTTTATAGGACCAATGAACTCTTGAGGTAAACATGAAGAATTATGACAAGGAAATGAAGGGATACTTTGATCTTGACATGGAAGAGGACCATTGGATAAAGTAGGAAGGGTGTTTGACTCTTCATTTTGAATAGGATCATTTGAAAAGGTGGAAGAGGCATCATGATCTTGCTTAGGAAGTGGATTAGAAATGGAATTTGGAAGGATTCTTTGCTCTTGAGATGGAAGGGGATCATCTTGGAAGAAATGGAAAGGTATAAGGGGATCATCATGGGATTCTAGGGAAGTAGGATCTTTTTCAACCATTAGATAGGATTGGAGAGTTTTGGTGTTTGGATCTTGACTTATGATAGGACTTGTTTTTTAATTTTTCAGATTATCCTCTTGATATGGGGCCACTTTAAAGGAAGGGGTGGTATTTTTGATATGCATGAAGGATTCTTGGAAGGTTTTCATGTTTTTGAATGATGGGGAATCATTTTGGATGGGGCCTTCTAGAGTGAGTATGATTGGAATTGGAGTGAATGATGGAATAGGATCTAAGATATCCAAATTGTATAAAGGATTTGTATGAAAAAATGGATTAGCTTGGATTTGTACTGTTGATAGGCCTTGAGGGTCAACATGATAAGTTTCCTCATTAGGTTCATTGTTTGAGGGACATGGTATGGATTGTTGTTGAGAAGTCTTAGGAGATGGATGCATCATGGAAGAGATGGAGGCTACATGTGGAGCCTTTCTAGACACAAGTTCATAATTTTGATCATGATGAGGAGTAGTGCCTTGTTTCTCTTTAGGTGATTCATTAGAATCTTCAATTTTGACACCATTATAAAGGAGGTCTTGAATCTTATGCTTTAATTCCATGCAATTTGAAGTCTTATGTTTGTTTTGTCTATGATACGCATAATAGTTACTCAAAAATTTACATCCTCATGGGGTTGTGTTATGCAATGTGATAAGATTATGCTCAAGAAGCTCTTTCAAAGATGACTCAATAGATTGTCCCAAAGGTGTAAATGTCTATCTGAGGGATATTTGGAAAATGTCTTGTTTTCTTGGTGAAGGATTCATGTGATCTTTCTTGAGGTTTGGCTTTTGATTTTCAATTACTTGTTGTTCCACCTTATATAGTCGTTTTAACATTCCTTAAAGTTTTCCACTCTTGATATCATGATTTTGTCTCTCAAAAGGGATCAATTATTCATTTTGTTGGACTTGAATGTCATATATTTCTCTCTTGAGATGTTGAATTTGTCGAGCCAAGGTAGCCATGAGAATATGTGATAGTTCTAATCTTTGACGTAGGACAATGTATGAGACTCTAGATGGAATGAAAATCCTAAAAATGGATACTCAACTATATGATATGAGGCTCTAAATGAGCTAATTATGACCAATGGTGAACCTAGTATGAAAAAATACAAGGGTTCAAGACAACTCTAGGTCTGAAGGAAATTGTGATGCAAGGTGTTACTAGTGCTATGATGGATAGACACAATGATAAGTGATTGAAAAGAGGGCATGCTATGATAGGATATGAACTCCAAGTAGAATTCCAACTCAAACACACTGATAGGTTCCTTAACTCAAGGAAGATCAACCTCAAGTGATAAGGGTGATTGATGATCGAAAGTTGATGTCAGACCTAAGGCGAGAAACCCTAAGTGCAAGCAATGTTTTTTGGTTTTTTTTGGAACTTTGATTGAAGTATGCAAGAGGTGGGATTTTGTCCTAAAGGGAGATGGGGATGTGCAATAATTTAGGTATGACTTAATGAAGGTATGTAAGGATCAAGGGTGTGTCCTAGGAAAATGATGCAAGGCTATTCAAAGATTATGGGTATGATCCAAGGGAATGATGCAAAGGGTATAACCTAATGATGGTATGCAAAGGTTTGACCTAAGGGTGTTACACAAAGGTTTGAATTAATGGTGGTATGCAAAGGATGTGATTAAAGGATAAGACCTAAAAGAAGTATGAAAAGGTATGACCTAAGGTGGTATGCAAGGTCCTAAGGGTGTGATGTTGCAACTATGCAAGAACCTAAAAGATCAGAACTGGATAAATGATGTCTCAAGAGATTTAAAATTATTGTTTTGAGAACACAAGTTCAATGTTTCAATGCCAATTTTATTTTGCAAAGTTTTAGTTTTACAATATGGATAGATACTTGAAAGTTTAGACCAAGGTTTTTATAAAGTTTTTCAGTTTCAAGTGTGGTGTTGATTGTGAAATGTTCTTGTTTGTTTTGCACATACTCACAATAGACATAATGTTTGATTAATTTTGAAATAAAAACACATTCAAGCACAATCCTAAGGCTGGCCAAGACAATAGTTGTTGGATCTCACTTGGGTTTCCCCAACTATGCTTTCTCAAAGCAGATACTTAGATGCTTGACCCCAGTGGCTCCACTCCACGACACTCACTTCTCCAGGGCAACCAAGAATTAGTTCCCATGAGAAATCCCCATGGAAAACTTTGTATCTCTACTATGAACCGTGAGGACGTGAGATGTCATCAGATGTCCAACCCCTTGTACCAACAACTAGAAGTTTTTTGGCTTCTACAATAAGGGACTTTTAGTAAGGGCATCCATTTAGGTGGCCATACATGCGGTATTTCACTCCATTAATGAGGCCTCCTAGTTTGCAGAGGTTACACTCTACAGGATTTCACGTGCCACATAGACACTAAGGGAGACTTATGTCGGTATGCCACATTGACACCCGTTGCTTGTAACTTTTGTCACAAATGCATTTATTTATAGCAGTTCGGAAGAGCTTGGCCTTAGCTCGTTACCACTTGGGTCGTTCCCTCTCACCAAGCCTTAAGGGATTCTCGGGAGGCAGAGCCTCTAAAAGGTAAAGAAAAAAGAGCCTATTGCTCAAGACACAAAAGACACTAGTTAATTTTAAAGCACCAATTGAAGTGTGATCTAATATAAAAATCAGACAATCAGTTTCAAATCACCATTTCTTCGACATGCGTCCTGCATCAAACAACATTAGTAATTTAAAGATTATGGTATTTGACACACGAAAATGGATGCCATAAGAGGGAACCTTTACTGAAGCACAAATAGGGTGTGAGGCCTCACCTCGACTCAGTCTGACATTTCAGTGGATTTTATATTGAGACTATTATGGATACTTTATTTTGATGCATTTTGGAATTTAGAACTTATATGATTTCAGGATTTGCATAACATTGCTATATATTGATGATTTATTTATATGCTTTATGAGATAGAACACTACATGATTTTTGAATAAGATGAAATTTCGGTGATATATGTCGATATTGAAATTGCAGGACTTTACTATGATGTATGTTTAAGTTTTGTGAATTAGGATGAATTGCTTAGGTGAAATTGCTTGGATAAAAGATGTATTTAATTTGTTCAGATGTAAATTGTATGCAAGTGATGATGTGTATTATTATTCCTTGGAATTATATTATATGTGGATATTTGAAAGTACTAATGTGTAAATTGAGATGCGCAGGAAGTTAACCATGTGACCATGGATTACTTACGGAGAACCAAACCTAGACTTATGTATGTTCGTAAGCCAGGGGTTGTCTATTTGGAGAGACAACACCTCGTTTGTGTTGTATTTTATTTGTAACAGTATATGCTGCATGTGTGTTAAGTGTATTTAAGTTAATTATGTAAAATCCACAAGAGACGTTTTCATGTTTTAAATTTTAAAAGTGTTTTCTTTGTGTCACTTGACACGTGTGGATTTAAGTTTAAATTTTTATTTTTGTCTCTTGGTGGGAAAGTGTTCAACTATAGCTTTTTCAATTAATATAACGTGATGTCATAAATACCTTGGGTAAAGAATCTTTGGGGTGGTCAACATAGGTTTGACCCGAAAATAAACTTCAGAGGGGTTTAAAATGGGTTAAATGAACACCTAGGGGTAGTTTAATAGGGTTTCCTAAAGCCCAAAAGGTATACCTAAGGGTTAGGGGTAATTTTAGGCAAGTTTCTACTCCTCAGTGACCTTTTTGACACTCTAAAATTTGCCTTTTTTGAGTTGTGCGAAAATTGAAATTAGAAGTTTGAACATAGTTGTAAACTTTCCTTTTCGAATGAGAATTCTCTTTCCCATCCTGTCTTACCTTCCTCTTTAGTTTTTAGAAACTTGTGAGAACTGAGAGAATGAGCTTCTTAAGAAAGAATTTGAAAATTTGAGGGTAATCACCCACTCTCCATTTTTGGAGACAAGAGAAATTTAAAAAAAAAAGAATAGAATAGATTTGGAATAGTAAAATTTGGCTAAGGGTAGAAGGAGAAGATTCGTGGAATTGGGCAGCTCTTCCTCAACCATACTAACCTACATTTGGGCAGATTAAGGTTGGTTACATTCTTCTTAAAATGACTTCTTTTGCATGTGTTTGAAAGTATGTTGGTGTAAGAAATATGTTTCCTTGTATGTTCTGTTTTGGGTATTTCATTTGGTATTTGTATTTTGTTTTGTAAATGTTTTGGGAGTCTTCAAGACCTCTTACTCTTGGGAGAGAGGAGGATCTTGTGGGTGGTAGCAGTGACAACCCTCGAGTGAGAGACTCTCGTTATGAGAGCGATCACAAGGGATTTTTGTGTGACCCTTGCTGCATGGCCTATTTGTGCAATGGGGGTCATAAGGAGGGATATAAGGCTAGAATGCCTTGGGGGTCATAAGGAGGGATATAAGGCTAGAATGCCTTGGGGGGCATAAGGAATAAGGGGTTGAAAATTCTTGATGTATTTGTTGTGCTATGAGGTGGCTACATGTTTTCCATACTTGCAGTTCTCCTCAGGGTATTGGTCCACTACCACCCTTAAAAAGGTCATCACCAAAGTGCGGTGCAGTGTAGCCAAGATGGGAGTGTGTTTGAAATCTGTGTGTATTCTGCCTTCTGTGTTTGCATGTTTGTTTCCCATCTAGGGCTTGGTTCTCCGAGCTTGGGGGTGGCTACCGGTTAGCCTAGGCTAGGAGGTGAGCACTCCATGGTCATATTTGTGATTTATTATGCAGGATTGTCGGGAGAAAAGAATAGGTCAAGTGGGAAGTTGCAGGAGATTATTGTTGCAAAAATTTAATTGCAGTTGTATTTATTAGTTTAAAAAAAAAAAGGAGAAATATACCCTCATTCGTTGGAATGAGAGGCTAATTGTAAATTTGAAATAAAGACATGAGCTTAGTTATTGTATTTAAATAAAGAAACATCTTGTAAATTTTGCAGAATATCTTTAGGATTGTAAAAAGCTAGATATATTCATCTTTATCTTGGAAAAGAATTACTTTTGAATTGCATGCAATAGCCCACTAAAAAATAAAAATCATTTTATTTGATTCTGTGTTTCCCTTTTTATTTGTGAATTTGTCTTCATTTTAATTGCAGAAAATATGAGTTGTAGTTGTTGTTAGATTTTAATAAAAATGTCTATTTAGTTGCTGTAGTAATTGCAGAATTAGTAAATGTATTTATTGCAGAAAAGAATTATGTATTCCTAAACTAGTATTCCCTAAGTTTAGAAAAGAGTATATCCGATGTGTTATGATAAATAGTTTAGCAGGAAATTTATTTTATTCTTAGGCATTTAAAATAAAATTAAATAGGAAATGCATAAATTAGATTTGCATGCATATTGTAGATTAAAAATAAATTTTATATTTCTGTTTTCTGTAAAAGCAATAAAGTACAATAAAGTTCTGGAACATATTCTTCCATTTTACTTCAGAAAGTTAGATATTTATTTTAAATACTGGCAATATTTATTTTCAGAAATTGATATCTGCAGTAACCAGATTTATTACTTTACTTCTTTTCCTACAATTGAAAATCAGAATCTTCCATGAATTCGGTTTTATTTAAGAAAAGAAATAATAATATAAGTTATATATAAATATATATAATTATATACATGTAGATTTCATGTATATATTTATATATACATATATATAAAACATATCATAAAATTTACCTGCGAAAGCAAATGTAGATGCCTGCGGCTCCCTGTGTGGGCCGCGTCCGCACCAGTGGCCGCAGCCACTGTGCGGGCCGCGACACACACACACACACACACACAGCGGCCAAGGCCACTGTGTGGGCCGCGACCCTCACAATGGGTCGTCCCACTGGTGGCGCTGCTTCCCCTTTCAGCCGCCTCTCCCACAGTTCGGCCGCCTCCACCATTTCGGCTGCCCACTGTTAAAAGCGCCGCCGACCTGCATAGAAACCCTGTTACATAAAAGAATAAAATAAGATGAAACCCTAGCTCGGTTAGGGCTAGGGTAAATAAGAAAAGAATGAATAATAATAATAAAAAAAAGGGGGTTAAATTTATAGATTAAAATAAGGGTTAGGGTTTGCATGGGTAAACCCATTTATGTTTTTTTTAAAAATATATTAATATTATATTTATATAATATTATTTATATTTATATATAGGTATGGTGGAATTATTTAATTTTAATTTTCAAAGAGAATTGAAATGCTATGAATCCAATTATAATGAATTAATATTAGACTTTAAAATTAAATAAATTGACTTGTTTAAATATTAGTGAGGACAATATTTATTTTAAATTTAAATTTATTGAGAAGTCCATAAACAGATTATTAATGAAATTAATATTTATTTTTATCTTAAATAGGTTTAGGCATTCGTGAAATGAATATTAATAAAGTTAATATTGATTTTAAATTTGAAGAGCTTGAATGGTTATGAACTAAATATTATGAA
This sequence comes from Cryptomeria japonica, assembly GCF_030272615.1. NCBI lineage: Eukaryota > Viridiplantae > Streptophyta > Pinopsida > Cupressales > Cupressaceae > Cryptomeria > Cryptomeria japonica. The sequence goes on from NC_081414.1 coordinate 470,395,432, forward strand.
GTTGATAATTAATTATAAATTAAATAGGTTGAGCGAAAATGAGCTAGTCTATTCTAATCTGTAGTTAATCTTAATTTATTTTCTATTATTTAAATAGTAGGAAAAGATTATTTTAAACATAGTTAAAACCAAAACTGCATAGTGTGTTTCGTGTTAGCGAACTTAACGTTATTTAGTTGTTATTTAAAAAAAAAAATCATTCTGTTTTTGCCCTAAATTTTGGGCATGACATAGGACACACAAATCATTTCAAAAGTATGCCTCAAAAACATGTGGTCTGATGGAGATGTGCAGTTGCAACATTGAAAAAATGAATTTATTGAAAAGACTTTAGGTAGGGTTAAAACCAATTTCCACGACCTTTACCAAGATCCTTCTTTGTGTAAACCAAAATATGAGCTTTAGAATAGGGAAAAAAATTTCTGACAAATGTATATGACAAAATACAAGGTGGGGGATTGTTTTGAAACCATGCAAAATCTCAAATTAGATAAGGCAATTAATTGTTTATTCAAATGTGAAACATGGCAGCATAGGCAAGGTATGTGAACTTTTTATATCACAGAAAAGAACATAAACCATTTAAGGGCAAGCGTGCCAATTGTATGTGAGAAAATATGATATGAGATCTTATGAGATAAGATCTAGTTAGATCAATCACCCAACAATGAAGTATCTGCAATGAACACACATGCTAACCAAATACTTAAAATTAAAACACACATGCATGCTATGAAATCTACTCCATTGTACTCCTATCTATCAAGGTCTTGTGTTTGAAATGGATGCTCTCAGAAGCACTACACAAGATGTATGAGGAACAAAGATTTGAAGATGCTATGAAGGATGAAGATTCGAAAGATTAATGTAAATGATATGAAAGCTCTGAAAATCAAAGAGATGATGAACTAGAATGCAAGAAAAATAATTTGAAAATGCAAGCATGCAAATGATAGAGAGATTTGTTAGGCTAAAAATGAGGAGCAAGGTATTTATAATGTTCTCAAGGTGGAATCTAGGTTTCAAGACGAATGTGGGATAAAAGATTAGTGAGAGATGTTTGTCCCACATGCATTACGTGAGTGAAAATGGGCAGAGAAAAAGAATAAAAGAGTGATGTAAATGCTTATGCAGATATTTATGAAAATGGATAAGTAATAATATTATTAAATGATAAATAGAATATGAGATGATAATAATATTCTTAATGGATAAATGATAATATAGATATTATTGATGATATATAATAATATTAATGAGTAAATGATAGATAAATAATAATATTTAATGGATAATGAAAAATAATAGATGGAATAATGCATGAAAATGAAGTCGATCCACCCGAGATTAAAATGACAAATTTTTTGTGTCTACAGGTAACATAGAGGATGGCGAAAATAGTAATTGATGAACTCATTTATATTGCTGCATAGGAGTAAAAAAATAAAGGCAAAAGTTAATTCTTTTCATACATTTAAGCATTGGTCTATTCCCTCCATTTGTGACAAGGATAACTATATAAGGGACTTGGATGATTGGAAAAGGTTAGTTTGGTTAAGTGGTTCCAAATATTATGTCACACATGCAGGAGGAGAATGACATTGGTGTCTCGAGTTTCAACCTTTTTCTTGACAAAATTGTAGCATTGAATAATGGATATACAAGATTCATTCTTGAGGTGATGAGTATAATGGACAGGAAATGGAAGGACCATTTGGTGAATGTCCCTGAAGTGGAAGCATACAAATGGCCAAGTGACTATGATGTTTACCAATGGGAGAACTTGTATCCGAAGCCCTAAGAAGAATGATGTGGTGCAATAGCGACTAGTAAACATATGAACACACTCCAAATTTCAATGGAACCTTGTCAGGCCAACAAGTCAGGGGTTACTACTCCAAGTATGAAGACAAGGAGTTATGTTTGTGTTCACCAACCTTCTCCTTATTTCAGTTATTGTCTGTTATGTTGGCTTTGTTTTAGTTGTAACAAATTGAAGCAATATAGTTATATTATGTTAGCTTTTATACAAAGAAGTATGTCTTTTCATTTTTGGGTAGGGTAAAGTCAAACAATTTTTTTTTTGTAACGGTTTGAATCTTGTTGCTTCTCCCATTTTGTATATAAGAGAGAATCCAAGACCATGTAATGAAAGATATTAAGAAGAGAACATATACATTTGTCTGAAATACCTTTTTTGTAGTGACAATAATATAATACAAGAATTTGGTGTCTGAATCTTGCTTTTCAATTATTTGTGGTAAACATTGATAGAAGTTGTTTGGTTGTCTCTGAGTAGATTTATTTCATGTTATTTAAATTAGTATATCGAAGGTATTTATGATTTACCAAAGTAGTAATCTTGTTTTGTGTGGTTTATTTTAATAAAAATGGAGCGCATGCGCGGAGCAGGACTAGGGCTAGGGGTGGATTTGCAGAGACCGAGGATGAGGGTGATCCAAACAAAGACGATGATTGGTTTCCCTTTGCATTTGGGGGTTCTGATCTTCCATTTGTGTTTGCCATTGGTGGTGGACCTCTACTCATGGAGCAAGCTATGGAGCAATCAGGGGTTTTTACCCTAGTTTTTTGGCAAAGGCAGTTGCATATCTCTATGTTGGGGGCTTGTTTGGCCCTCTTTTTTCGTGCCATTAGGTGATCTCTTAGGGGTTGTTGGTTTTGTTTATTTGCATTGCTCGATGGGTGTTGTTGTTCTTGTGATTTCCTACATGGCCTCTACTTTGGTGTGATGCCCTTGGCCATCATTTCTTCGATATCCAAGGGGGTTTGTCTCTTGTTTCTTTTGTGGATCCTGTGCTTCTCTATTTCCATCTTTTTCATGTGGCATCTTGTTGCTACTCTGGTTGTAATATTACTTTCCCTTTTTGTTTCCTTGTTTTTGTTTGGGAGAATGATGAGGGGTTTGGTTAGGGTTTTCATCTCCTTCCCTGCCTATTCTATTGAGGTGAATGTATTTTCTTTTATGGGAAAGAATGGTTGGTTGGGTGTAGTCAAATGGAGTTCGTAGGGGGCTTTCGTTACCCTGTTTCTTGAGATTGGCTACTTTACTATTTTCATCACCATGCTGTTGGTTCTATGTCACTTTTCTCCTATGGAGGTGGAGACTCTAGTGGAGGTTTTTCACTTAGTGTGTTGGTTCCCAAATCAACATATTGCAAAACTCTAAGAATGTGCTAGGTTCTATAGTCAGCTTATGCAATTGACTTGGCCAGTAAACAAGAATCTTATGAAAGAAGATATCTTCTTCTCTTCAGGCTCTGCAAAACCTTGACATGTGTAGCTTTAATGAATAAAGTAGATTTATACTTTTATGCTGAAATTCTGGTTCAAAACTACTTATATAGGAATGTATACTTGGAATAGATATCTTACACCTTATTACTCCTACTCCTACCTAATCTTCTAAAATAAATAAAGAAAATTGAATCTCCAATGAAAACTATTTTATATGATTATGATTAGTGCCTTCTTTCAGGGCTACAAAGTTTTATTCATCTGGTTCCTGATTATGATTCAAGCTAATTGGCATTCAAATGTGTTTATACTTTATATAAACATGCAAAAATGTAATGTTATCTGGTTCTTCTTGTTAATCAAATTATTCTCTTCTAAATTGTTGTAATTCAATTAAATGAATTCAATTCCGCCTTACATAAGCGAATTAACCAAATTAGACAGAGAAGAGAAAGTTGCTTTTGATAAATCAAAAATATCCTTGATATGCTAAATTAAACAAATAAGAAAGAAATAAATTGGAGACAACCATGCAATATTTTATCATCCACAATCAAATAACTGAGCACAAAAAACTTGGATTCTTCTATTATATTTAGCCACTGTAAAGAAGTACAAACTTTTTGCTAGTATTTTTTTTTCTATTGTTCTACCATTTCTACGTTCTATCTCTCCTCCTTTAATCGGTCCTAGTTTCACCCTTATATAACAAAATTGGGAGAAGCAACAAGATTTAGAATGTTACATTGCAACCTTTCATAACTAATCACATAAGTGCATAATTAAAAGAGATTTGATTAAAACATTTAAAGTTTTTTGACAAAGTTTGGTAACATGAATGAAATAGAACATGATAATTAAACATGAGAATAATTGGTAAATGCAAGTGAGCCCATTATCATGACACTTAGGAGTAGCAACCTGCGACCCTTGGGTCTTGCAAGGTTCTACTTTAAGTTGGGCGTGCTCCACATCCATTGACTGGTCTTCCTTGAACTCAATCTCTTGAGACTTTCAAATATGTGGTTTCCCAATGGTACACTTCATAATCACTCGGCCATTTAAAGTTCTAAATAGTAGACATGTTCATGAGGTGATCCCTCCACTTTTTATCTGTCATTATTCACACATCTGTGACAAATTTTGAGTAACCAACATCTAGTGTTATGACCCTATCCTGAAATAAATTGAAACTTTGTATGCTCTGTTGGCTTGATGATTATTTTAATGTATTCATCATTTGTTGTCATTGATGAAACACTCTCTCACACACATATGCTTATATTGACTATTGGTGTAACTTCAATTGTTTACTCTGTCAACCGGTATGTTAGAGGTTATGCCAAGATGTTTATCTCTAACCGGTACTTTGTGTCAACCAACATGTGCATAAGAGACAGTCTGTGATTATACTAAGTCAGCATCAAGATGAAGATAAAGATGGAGATCAAGTGGAGATCTAAGGACAACAGTTCATATGTTTTATTCAAACCGGTATTTGATTGTTCCGACCGGTATTTGGTAATTTTGTGATGAGTTACTTGCACCGACTGCTTGGTGGCAATTTTTGTGATGAGTTATGATCACTTGTCTAGATACACTGCACCTAGGAAATTGATGATTTCTTAAGGCCGACATGAAATCATAAGGTCTATATATTGACACCATAATGAATTATTTGATATAGTGAAAAGTGTTATGTTATGTGTGAAAGGAAAAAGAGTTAAGCTGCAGAGTATGCATAAGAGAAGTGTTGAATATGTTTAGAAGGATCTGATTAAGCAAGTATTGTGCTACTCAGAATAGATCAAAACATTCTTGTTGTTTTCTAACCATTACAACAGAATCAAATACCCTAACCGGGTAAGCTCTAACAAGCTTCAATGTATAAATCCTTTAACAGGGTGATCCATTAGTTTGGATTCAGAAATCCTCCACCGAGGTTACTCCTAACAAGGTACTACCTTTAACATGGTACAAGATTCCAAACAAGCTTTGGGCTCTCTAACAAGATTCACTCCTAGCAAAGCACTTTGTAGACCTTAACCGGTCAGTTATCTATTACTACAGATAGTTAACTTGTGAGTTCCATCTCACTGTTGTTTTTACCTATTTAGGTTTTCTACATACAAACACTTGTGTTATGGTGGATGTTGTTATATCATTTTGGATTGCATGCATTGTGTTTACAAGCTTTGTTAAGTTCATCTACCAGTTAGTGTTTGAAGTAGTTTTATTTTTAGTGTCACTGATTCACCCCCCCCTCTCAGTGCTTTTCAAGTCCATCAATTGGTATCAGAGCCTAACTTCTTTGAAGCCTAATCACTTAGAAGGGAGCCTTGAAACCACCATGGGGGACATGAGCTACTTCGAGATGGCTAAAGAGCTAGAAGCTACCAGAAATGAACTTGAAACCCTTAGGGTCAAAGTGAAAGCATCACAAGTCAAAAGGAGAGAGATAATTGAACAACTATTACAGATATATGATAATAGTTCTTCAGACGAAGCCAATATTGATACTTTAGTAGAAGAAGTTGAAAAGTTAAACACTGAGAAATTGAATCTGAGGAGAGAGCTAGAAGGTCTCACTATCCGCATGAGTCAGGAATTGGAAGCTAGAAGAGCTACTAAAGATCTTATCAAGGATAGAGATCAAGAGATCACAAAGATCAAATGGGAAAGTGTCACTATGCATGAGCATTTGATTGTTTAAAGAGAAGAAAAGGAGAACCTGCAGCTAGATCTTGAACTGGCATAATCTTTGAGAGAGAACCTATCAAAGCATAATGAAGATCTCATCAAACAGCTTACTGAAGCCAATGAGAAATTGTAGAAGTTCAGTAGAAGTTCTACCATGCTAGAAGAACAAATTCAATCACAAAGACTGAAGGGTGATATCTCTGGACTTGGTTTTCATAGAACTGAAAAAGGTGAATCGTCCAGTACAAAGAGAAACAATCATAAGAACAAATCTTCTCCTAAGATCAACAAGCCTACCGGTAAGAAGGTCTTCAAACCTGTTTGTTTTGTTTGCCATAAACCTGGTCACATTGCAAATGTTTGTAAGGACAAACCTAATAGAAATGCAAGTTACAATACTAATGCTAGGTATATGTCCAAGAAATTTGAAGGTCATTGCTTCACATGTGGAATGTATGGACATAGATCTGTTGAATGAACATATGGAGCAAACAATCCTATACCACACATGCATCCAAGACCAAATGGTGATCAGATGAGGAATTTTAACAATCGGGTAAACCTGAATTGGCAAAGACCCTACGACAACCGGTTTAGTGCATTTGAGATGGAAAAGGTAACAAATGTTATTTGCACCATCTATAATAACTTTGGTCATGTGGCTATGAACTGCAGAAGAAGAATAGGAAGAGGAAATGTGGGACCTTGGAGATCATCTTGTATGGCCTATTATTACTGTAACAAACCGAGACACTTAACAAAATTTTGTAGATCTAGAAATAGCAAACCGGTCAATTATTTTAAGGATAAAAAAGGAAAGCAAAAAGTTAATGCTGAAGAAACCAAAGAGGAAATGAATTGGATTTGGAAGAAGAAAAGTGATGACTCACTTGGAGAAGAACTTGTTCCTTCACCTAGTGAAGGGAACCCTACATCGGTGACTTAGGATTTTTTGATATGGCTAAGGGGAGTTTAACGGTTAAAATACCTCCGGACCCCTTGAGAAAAATGAGAAGGAAAAGAATTTTGAAACATGCAATTTTGATAACTTTTTGTCAATATGTTATCAACCAGTTTTCCCCTTGAGCGGTGAAATTAGGGTTTGTAACCCTAAACGAGTGAGCATTTAATGCAGTAGGTAAAAAGGATAAAAGAGAGTTTTACTTTGTCATTTTTACCCTAATGCATTCAAGAAAGAAATTTGAGTGCTTGCTGAGCTGAGAAAGATTGTTTTGCTGTTAATTGCCGAATTGTTTCATGATTTGTGAAATTAAGCTAAATTGAAGGTTGCAGAAGGTCGAACTGGTGTGCACTTGGGCATTTCAACTGGTGAACGAAGCAACATGCGCGAAACAAGGTATTTATTTAAATATACTACTTCAAATCTTGTTTATTTGGAATGTCATCAACTTCAAAGACTGTAGAGAGGTTAATGATTACTTCTGAGCCTATGGAAGCAGTAGAGGCAGAACAAATTGTGTCGTATAATGTATTGTCACAAGTTTCGAGTGGATTTGTGATCAAAGGTGATTTGTCTAGTTACATTGATTGTAAGTTAGAAGATTTAGGATCTCTATACATTTATACATAGTTGAAATCACTTTGTGATAAAGACGGAAAGATTGAAACAAAGTATGCTAGGGTTTTTGAAAAGGGTTTTCATAATGCCACTTACTTTCTTGAAGATTTCGAGGATGAGCATATCAGAATCATTTTGAGTTGAGTTCATGGAGAGAATATGTATTTAGAGAGAACTCACACAATAACTAAGGAAGCCATTCAAGTTGTAACTAGTTATTTCTCAACCGGTGAAGTACCTATTCTCAAAAGAATTTCAAAAGACATGGTATTCTCTTTAGCCGGTTCTACTTCTAATAAGCATGCCTTTTCTATCAACAATATTAGAGACCCTGCAGTGAAACTAGCAGCAATTGTAATAGGATACCGAGTATTTTACTCTAGTAGACTTAATAGTATTCCATTTGCAACAATTCATACTACTCACATTATGAATGTTGATAATGCAAATTATGATCTCTGTGAAGCCATCAGAAGTTAATTATTTCAAAATTTGCAACTAGTTAAAAGGATAACAGTCAAAAATTGAAGTATGGTCAGCTATTGGCTGGATTATTCTTCTATTTCCAGAACTTTCTACTAGGAATTGGAGACATTGAGTGGTCAAAGGACTCACCGGTCTCGACACAAATTAAGAACAACATCAAGGATACAAATAATAGTTTCCCTGCTACCATGAATAAGTATTTTAATGAGTTCCAAAAGAAAATGAGTATGAGAATGAGACTACCAGAAGAAGTGGTAAAGAAATTTGAAAAGGATATAATCTTCACCATTACCACTGATTTTTGCCTGATGCAAGCAATTGGACCAAGAGAGGAAGAAATGGAAGATATTAGTTATGAGGTAAAGTATGATCTATTGGTTGGTTATGCTAATACCCTAGTAGCATCACCTAAAGGAAAAAAGAAGGCAAAATTGGACATTGTGGCATTCCAAGATGCACTTGCAAAAACCAGTATTGCACCTGTTAAAAGTGCAAGAGGAAAGAACAAAAAATCTGATGAAGCATCTTTAGAAAAAAAGAGTACTAGGGTTACCTCTGTCCTAACCAAAAAGGAACCGGAACCCAAAGTATATATTAAGAAGGAGAAAAAGAAGAGAGGTAGATAATTAATTTGCAACCAGAGTCTGAGGGAACAAATTCTGATGAAGAACCAAAGAAGGCAAAAACAACCGGTAGATTATCCGAGAAGGTTAAGGAAGTGGCAAAGGCAACTATGCCTATTGATATAGCATCCTTCAAACCAGAAACCCATTTTGAAAGAACAATGAAGACACTAAGGAGGAATAGGTTTGACAATGTAAAAGAGCATTTTGATTCCTTCACTAAAACTAAGAAAGAGCAAGTGATTACATAGGTAATCACTCATCTGTGTCATTACAGTAGATATCCACATGAACTAGAAAAGGATATCTCAAATTCTTTGTACATCATTCTTTTGAGTAAATGGGAGGAAGCTATTAAATTAGAAAAAGAAATCATTGATGAGGTACTTGTACAATATTTCTTTGAATTTTCTAAGGATGATATTAGTGCCTTATTTGCTCGATACAAATCCCTGTTTACCTTCAAAGCAAAAAGACCAAAGTTACTCAGTGGAAAGAAGGGAATTGTTGAAACCGAGACTCATCAAATAGAATGTGAGATCAGAAGAATGGAAGAACTCATCCAATCCTTTATGAATGAGGATTATGTTGCTGATGATGTTAATCAACTAGAAATGGATGAAGAAGGCATTATTGAACCTGATGAGGTCTATCCTCTCAAGAAAAAGGATGACTCCATTATTCATGTTTTTGATGATGTTTAGGACATAGTTGACCTATCTGGAGATAACACTGCACTAGATATGGAGCCTCCTACAAATACTCATGTACAGGTTACCTTAGTTGAACAACCGACAACTCAACTAAAAGTGGACAATCCACTGACAATAGAACAATTGGAGAAACCCCAATCTCTACTAGTCATTCAAGATATTCAGAAGGAGCCTACTAAAATTGTTGTCATAGAGTTCTTTGAAAAGGAAACAGAGAAGAATACAGAGAAAACAATCATTAAGGTTGTATCCCCTGAACCAGCAAAGAAGAAACAACTTGAAGAAGATGATTATGATTCTCTAAGTATCTCAGGACCTATTGACATGAACAATTTGAGTACATCAGAAATGAAGAAGATTGCAAAAGTCATGAAATCTAGAGCACATAAGAAGAGATTGAAAGATCAAAGGGTTGAAGCTGAAACAATTCAGATTGTAATAGATATTTTATCTAGTCTGCTACCAGAAACATCTACAACACATCTATCTACAACTATTAGCAAACTTGGTCAGTTAGTTGAAGATGCATCCGATCAAATCAATTCACTAGAAGATGTTGCTCAACTGTATGCTAAAAAGAGTTACAAGAAGAAATATGGAGAAAAATTGGCAAAGGATATTGATAGTGGAAAAATGGTCTATCACACAATAAAAGTCTGTTGAGTAAAGCTATTGACACAGGAGGAAAGTATCTTGCTTCTACCTCCAATGTTATTTTCTTTTATTTTGATATTTCAAAAAGTCAAATTGAAACATAGAAAGAACTGGAAAGGATATGCAAGGCATATGTCCCACTTTAGGACTCTATACTTGCCTTTAGCAAATCTGTAGATGATTTGCATAACAAACTGGACATCTATGATATACTGAGAAGGCAAAGAGACTCCGATCTCTTAAAGAACTCAAAATTCAGCTCACATCACAGGTATACATACTTCAGAGAGCCCATTCCAATGCAGAAGCTATTCTTGCAACCCTTGAAACCTCCACATTGGACTCAATGGAAGAATTTCATTCACAACTGCTGTCTACATTCGAGTATACTGAGAACATATTGGAACCATGGGAAAATACTTTTTCACAGATCAAGAAGAGATAGAATGATGTTTTTAAGAGATTAGCTAATGCATGAACTTTTAAGTTATTGTTGTATGTGCTGAACACTTTGATACAAATTTTCTATTTATATATATATATATATATATATATATATATATATATATATATATATATATATATATATATATATATATTACCTTTTCAATTTGGCATTGTTGTAAAAGGGGGAGTAGAAATATTTATGCATGTTTTTGAAAATTTCGTATAATGTATGCATTAAGGGGGAGCATGAGTAAATGAGTAAATTTTGTTGTGTATGCACACTTAGCGACATCAATGTACAATTTTCTAAGTGTTGCCATCAATGCCAAAGGGGGAGATTGTTGGCTTGATGATGATTGTAATGTATTCATCATTTGTTGTCATTGAAGAAACACTCTCACACACACATATGATTATATTGACTACTGGTGTAAATTCAATTGTTTACTCTGTCAATCGGTATGTTAGAGGTTATACCAAGAGGTTTATCTCTAACCGGTACTTTGTGTCAACTGGTATGTGCATAAGAGACAGTATGTGATTATACTAAGTCGACATCAAGATGAAGATCAAGATGGAGATCAACCGGAGATCTAAGGACAACAGTTCATATGTTTTATTCGAACTGGTATTTGGTAATTTTGTGATGAGTTACCACATTTCATGATGAGATACTTGCACCGACTACTTGGTGGTAATTTTTGTGATGAGTTACGATCACTTGTTCGGATACACTGCACCTAGGAAATTGTGTTATGATTTCTTAAGGCCGACATGAAATCCCCTAACTGGGTAAGCTCTAACAAGCTTCAATGTATAAATCCTTTAACAGGGTGATCCATTAGTTTGGATTCAGAAATCCTTTACCGAGGTTACTCCTAACAGGGTACTACCTTTAACAGGGTACAAGATTCTAATCAAGCTTTGGGATCTCTAACAAGATTCACTCCTAGCAGAGCACTTTGTAGACCTTAACCGATTAATGATGTATTACTGCAGATAGTTAACTTGTGAGTTCCATCTCACCATGTTTTTTACGTATTTGGGGTTTCCACGTACAAAAACTTCTGTTATGGTGGATGGTGTACTTTTTGTGGATGCTGTTATATCATTTTGGATTGCATGCATTGTGTTTAAAAGCTTTGTTAAGTTCATCTACCGGTTAGTGTTTGAAGTAGTTTTATTTTTAGTGTCACTGATTTACCCCCCCCTCTCAATTCTTTTCAAGTCCATCATGGTCATGTCCTTCTCCTCCTTCATGTGTGCTATTATCTTTGGAACCATTTGATAGAAATCAATTTTCCAATCATTGAAATCCCTCATGTGATTATCGTTATCAATGATATGAGGTATGGTCTAGTGTTGGAATGTATGAAAAGAATCATTTTTATCCCTCACTTTCTTCTCTTCACTAGAAACATACTTGAGCTCTTCAATGATTGCACTTATTGTTTTCTTAGTCTCTTTTATTGTGGGAGAAGCATTAGGATCTCTTTGTGTTACTTTACATAAAGTGATCAAAGTGTGATATGCTGGTTGCCACCTTTTTGCCAAATTTTCCAATTTAGGTTTGTTTTCTTTAAACACATCCATCATTTTCAATAGGGATGCATAGCCCTTATAAACATTACCTAACTTCTCAATGACTAGTTTCACCCTATGGGCCAATATTTTCTCAAAAGTGCTATACATATATTGTGGTATTTTTTGCAAGGCTTCATCATCAGCCGCTCTTAAATCCTTGACCTCCTTTTCACATTTTTGCTTCTCCTCACTCTATCCCTTGATATCTTATGTGTTGTGTATGGGTGCAAGAATAACATGTATATGTAGGATGATGACCTTATTTTTGTTATCAGGCTGTCCCTTTGCCTTATCTTTCAATGTAGCAATTTTAATATACAATCTATTAATCTCATCATTCATCTCCTTATGTCCCTGTTCAAGCTCAAAAATTCTTTGCTGCATATGTTATACCACATCTCTTGTAAACATAGGAAAATGCATAGTCAATGTGGCCGCGTCTAATGGGGAGGTATCTTTCATGGTCTTAAGGATTGATGTTCCCTTAATTTCCTTTACCATTTACACTAACTTTGGTTTGTTAGTGCTTTTGAAATTTACCCATGCATCTAATATTTTAGTTCTTGGATTATATCCTGTACCACTTACCCCTTCCTCAAAGTTAAACTTTGCCACTAGCATGGGGTCTTCTTCCTGTCTCACTTGTTCTAACAAGAACATTTGTTTTAAGGTCATTCTTGGAACACTAAACATATTACTCTTCATGACAAATTCCCTTGCTTCCACTGGAGTAATATGTATATCATTGAACTTTATTTCTTTAAAGGTTTGAGCTATCACCTCCTCATGCCTGGATTCATCCACACCCATGAGGTTTATTTATTTTCTTTCTTCAACTCCTTCCTCTTTATTTTCATCCAATAATATTTGAACTCAGGTGAATGGATGAATTCATCATCCTCTAAGAATCTCATTGATATTGCTACTCTTTCATCAATAGTATTGACATGCTCTGTTGCTTCTTCCATTTGAGCTAATAGTAATGGGTCCCTTCTTCATATCTCGGTGGTTCCATCTATAATTTATCCACCCCTTCATCTCCCTTTAAGTCCCTTAGTGCATAGATGGCTTCATCAGTTCCACCTATTCCTTCCGATTCTTCATATGGTATAAGGGCATCCAGGTCATCCATTTTTTGTTTTTTAGCTAGGGGGAAAGTAGGAGAAGTCTCCTATACAACTTCATCATCATATATATTATGGATAATAACCCCTTGGGGTTTCTTTGGTGGAACTATGGCCTTTTTTGGTGGGGATCCATTGCCTATTGATTTCCCATAAATCCTTTCAAAATTATCCAAAAACAAATCAATTCTTTTCAACTCATTAGTTTCTTCACTATTAATCTAGGGAAATTGGGGTCCCTTTTCTTATTCTCTTCTTCTAGTCTCATTATAACATGCCATTTTTTCCTTCTCTGCACAATATCTTGAAATGATATACATTTTCTAATTAAATCTTCATGTATCAACACCTCATGTGAAACTATTTTTACAAAAGAACCAATATGATACTCAAGATCATACACTCTTTCCTTGCCAGATTTCAAAGAGTAATTGGTCTTCAAATACCCTGCAATATTTCTAACATATTTGACCCAATATAAAAACCTACACATGTGGTGACATGGGGCAAGAAACTCCCCTTCTTCCCTTTTTCTATCACTTCCTTGTCTATCCATAGCATTTGGCACATAAATTCCAAAAATGCAATCCTATCTGATACAAATAGGGGCAACAAGTGAGGAGTTTGAGGGCACCCATATACATGGATAATGGTATGCTCTCCCATGTAGAACCAGTCACAAAATTATGAGTATGACCCTTTTTAGGATCAAGAGAAAGTGGTCTTAGCACCTTTCTCAAATCTAGTGACAATCTTTCAACCTGATGGTTGAGGGAACCAAAAATCAAAATGACAAATGAATCATGAACAACTTTATAGTCACAATCCATGCATCTTTTTTGCCACAAGTAGCACCACAACTGCACTGGTAACCTATTGCCATTATCATCTACCATTTCTAGTTTTAGTTGTTGGGTGAAAAATTGTCTGTTTTGATATAGGATTAAACAACACAATAAGGAATAGTGGCGGAAGTCACAACTCTTGTGGTCTTTCTATGCCACCAACTGATCATGAATTTTTTTTTCCAATTAAGAGGAAAAATCAAATTCAAGGTTCACTTCAGAATTTTGGACTCTCACGGCTATGCACATTAGTGACATCGACATCTTAGCTTTAGCATCCTCTCCTAGCACTTGATATAGAACAAAGCATGTCCTTGGGAAGTACACAAGGAACTCCTCAATGGGAAATGGCTCATTGCCCGAAATTACCACAAGTTTATTGTTCATACCCCTCCTTTGGTAATACAGAAGCTCATCCTTCCAATTTTTTTCCTTAATTAGGTATAATCAATATCAAATTGCTCTAGGTCAACCTTGGTCAGTGCCTATTTGTTTAGCATAAAGCAATCAATAACGACCGATTTTGTGACCACTAGCAAGGGGTTTCCACTAGGCATTTGATAGTTCTGGTTACAGGGTGATAATTATCTACTAACACTTGAATCAATTCAACATCTATGAAGATATTAGGCACTATTAATTTTGCAACATCAAGGGTCTAGGGATTCAACACAGGGACCTTCCCATCTCTATTTTTATAAATCCCTCCCCGCTAAGGGAATTATGGCATCCCGACAACCCTCAAGCTTATTTTTGAACACATTTTTTGCTCTGGTGTCTACAGACCTGGGAAATGCATCTAGTAATGATTTATACATTGGCCTCTTAGCTGGGTTTGATGTCCTAGGTTTTCTTTTGGAGCTTTCACCCCCTTTTGAACTTTCACCTTCCCTAGATTCTTCCTTCTTCCTGGGCATATTGTTTTTATGCTCCCTACTAGAAATTCAATTGAATTCTATAAATTTTGTAGCTTGATAAGTAATGGAGTACTTACTTCTAGCTGTCGCAAGTGATTCTAGCTTATTCTTCCTCATCACAGAGCTTACTCCATATAATTCTTCAACTTGGAATAAAAAAATTCAAGCAAAAAATCTATTATTAATGGTGACTCTTGAAGTATTTTCTACATTTAATTCATGCATGCCATTAACAGCTCCACCATCCTTTTCAAAATTTTGATTTATTACAATGCTGATGTCACCCTCAAATTGCCTCGGCTCACCTTTTTTGTAGTATTGCAAACCATTTTTATTAATTGTTTTTCATTGCTGCGAAATAACGATGGTAGTTTATTGATATATCACAACTCCTGTTTCCCTTTTACTTTAGGTCTCTATGATATGGCGGTATTAAGTCTAGCGATTATCACTATATCACAACATTATTTTTTGTTAGTTATATCCACCTTGTGATCTGGTGATAGTTCACCAAGTCATCAATGAATCACATTCTTTTGAACCCCCTAATGACTTTCTTTAGTGATACCGCGATAATACTAAGTTATCTTGTGATCACTATATCATAGTGCATTTTCTTTATCATTAATCCTTCCTTGTGATACAATGATACTTTACTGCCTTGGCTCCATTTATCACTATTTCATTGACTGCTCAATATGAGAGAATATGGATCTTGCCAAATAGTGATACCTTTGTGAACTTTATTTATTTTTTCACCATTTTGTGGTCCATTTTATATAATAAAATATGTGTATTGTGAAATGGAGATACCTTTTGACCTTTATTTTTCTCATTTCTATTTCAGATATTGATAAACACAATAGAATATGGGTCTTGCAAAATAGCGATACCCTTGTAAACTTCATTTCCTTCATCATTGATTTGTGAGCAACTTGATACAATAAAATAATGACCCTACGAAATAGTGATATTTCATGACATTACTATATGATGATCCAATTGAGATGATGGGTGGGGTATATAGATATTTTAGGGAAAATGGTGGGGACTATTAAAAAAAAATTGACTAATAAATAAGGCTTTCAACAATGATACAATTATTTTATAGGGTTTATTTATGGCTCAATATTTTATTTGTTATTAAGGCCTTAGTGTTAACTTGTGGGAATTTTAGGCTAGAAAACAAATTGAATTATGACAAATAGGAGACTCAACTTGTGGACACACATAACTCAAGTATTGTTGATATGGACAATAGTGGGAAAAATATTTAAGGACACTATAACTATGTAAGGGATGCAAACTTTTGGAGGTTCCTACATTGTGTATTACTTGCTCGTTGCCTTTTTAAGGTTTTGGGAGCCTTTCTAAAACCCAATATTATAGAAAAATGGTGTTGTTCTAATCTTTTTCCTCTGGATCTTATGGGGTTGAATGGTTTTTGGGATGTTCAACTGGTGGTCTGTCTCTCTTCAGTTCCTATTGAGGTGGGTCTTGTTCTTATGGAGGTGGAGCAAAGTTTTGCTGGAAGGGAGTTGACTTTTAGATGGATTGTCTTTGCTGGTTTGAACCTGTTGGTTTTGGTAGCCATTTCAAAAGACAATATGATGGTTTGGGGAACTTGTCAAAATCCCCTAGTTCCAGATTGTTCCTTTATGCTTTTCTTCAAAATTATAGTTGTTACGATTTTGGAATCCTTGCCTAAAGCAAATGTTCAAGTTATGGGTTCCTGGAAAAGCCCTTGGTACTTGTTGCAGGTTAAGGAAGCCTTGATAAAACCCTTGGATTATTTTGTATTGACATCTTTTGGTGTTGTCTAAGATGTTAGGATCATGACTTTGACCTCCTTTTTAAAACTAGTTATTTAATAGTTATACTTTGATGTTTTGGCCAAGGTTGGGTTGTTGGTTGTCTATGATGTATCCTTTGGAAACATTCTTCTTTGGGTTCCAGATCCTTGTAAAATCCTAGGGTTTTAAGTCCCTTCAAAACTTGTTGTAAGGGGTTTCGGGTCCCCTCAAAACCTGTTTGATCCTTAATAAAAACTTGAAGGTGTAAAGTGGAAAACTGGATCCTAGTGACTCCCCACCTAGGAGAGAGAAAGGAAGCCACTAGGATGATTTTCACTTGGAGATACTTTACATTCAAAAGAGGGACTTGAATCCACTAGATCCAAATCCAAGGGAAAACAAGGATGTGAATTCCAAGTGGATTGCAAGGATTGAAGTGTGATTTACCCTCTTTTGTAAATGAGAAATTTGACTTGTTGACTATGTGGAAAAGAGAGAGAAAATGAGTGAAATGAAGAGCTACCAGTTCAAAATCGCACTGTAACTTTGGATTTGAGCTAATTAGATTGATATGGATCTGCCCTGCAAATTTGGAGAAAATTCATTGGGACCATGGCGGGAATGTATATGGTCCTCCACAAAATTCGCGAAACAAAAAGGGTTGTTCCGTCTATGCAAATGAAGTGCAAACCCATAAATATAGCTATGCACCTACAACCTACACACAAAAAAGAGAGGAAAAGGGGTTGTGGATAGGGGTTTGCCTTAGTCAAACCTCGGTTGAGGAATCAACCTTGAAAGAAAGTAATTGCAAATGCTTGAATGTAAATAATGGAAATGTATACCTTGTAGATATGCAATTTGTTGATGATGATTGCTTTGCTTCTTGAATGTAATCATAAGTGTTGCGTGGAAAGGACTGTAACATGACAAAACCCTAATACATATACATTCTTGAAAATGAATGTTGTAATATTGCTCCAATAGATGAATGAAGAAGACTTGAATGCTTGATGATGTATATCTTTGCCTATGCTTGCTTATGATCCACTTTTCTTGAAATTTGCCTCCCATTCCTCCCTATGCAAATAAGGAGACCAAATCCCTTTTATACATGCCTCTTGAAGATTAATTCATTTCATAAAAGGTCGACATCGAGGAGATTTAGGATCCCAAAACGCAGATGGGGCCGAGGGGACCTATCTTGGGGCCACCCTAAGAGGATGGGACAGGGGCACCATGCCCCTGTCCTAGGGGGATAGGGGCGCGATGCCCCTATCCTTCGCTATCTTGGGGACCAAACATGGTCCTGAGGCTATCTTAGGGCTCAAACATGAAGGGGGCAAGGGGTGAAAATGCAGAAATAGGTCTTGGTTGGGGAAGAAGACACCGTCGCCAAGGTGAGGACCTAAAATATGGTTAAAATTGTAGGATGCACAATTTCATGACACTACATTTATCCCCCACTTTAGCGGGAGTATGGTTTATGCCACTACTTCTGGTAAAATAGATGAATGAGAGAGATGAAGATGAGAGATGCAAAGCAAGATCACAAGGAGTATAAGATGTCACTAATCTCGAGGAACCAAGCCCCCAATCTTAGGATCTTAATTCACTCAAACATATACAAGAGCACACAAAATGAAAAGGACAAGACAGACGAAAACAAAAACAAAGCACAAAAGACACACAAAAATAAAAACAATGCACAAAAGACACACGATAAACACAAGACACAAGATGACAAACCAACTAGCCAAAGCGACCTCGATACTCAGATGACTCAACAACTAATCAGGACACAAAGACCAATGCCATCACATACACACAAGCAATCACATAAAAGAGAAAAGATGACTTCATCAATGAACCATCAATATCAAAACTATAGGTTCATCAAAGGAAGAAGAGAGAGGACATGAATACACACTTTGGTGATCCATGAGAAGAAAGGCAAAAAAGAAAGAAACCATGGACGTCTCGCCCCTAAAACTAGGTGATCCATGGAGAGAAGGACATTGGATATCTCTCCCCTAGAGCATGTCTAGGTGATCCATGTAAGGGAGGAGAGTGGATACACCGTTAGTTCCACCCAACCTCAAGCGCGTGTGTGTGCAAGTGATGTTCTAAGCACCTCATAGGAGTCTATGCCCGAGTACACTACAAATTGTATAAAATGTATAGTACATGTGTCAAGAAAGGTGTGACATCCCACTCTAAGAGTCTATGCTCTGGTTCCGAGAATAATCACCCTGCAAAAAATGGTATCATCTCTCTCTAAGAGTCTATGGTCTAGTTCTGAGAATTACCCACTGTACAAGAGAAAAGCGATGACATCTTTCTCTAAGAAGCTTCCCTCTGGTTCCAATAATGTCCCACTATACAAAAAAAGTGATGAAATCTTTCTCTAAGAGGCTGCCCTCTGGTTCCAAGAATGTCCCACTATACAATACATGAGAGAAGTATAGTACAAAGGAGCAGTGTGGGTGGCCCCCCTTAAGATGTCAACATAGACTAATGTTGATATCTTAAGGAAATAAGAACAAGGATACCTACCTCCAACACAAAGAAGATATACGCTATGCAACAATGTCATCTACCCCCAAGAGGAGTTGTCTTAGACAAATATAACATCTTCTAGAATGATGCGCAAAAGAGAACAAGAATGTAATCCTTCCTCCTATTGCGAGGTGAAAGGGATTCTTGATGAAGGATGACTCACATTTATCCCCAAGAGGGATGGGTGAATTTATCATAGATGTGCATTACAAAGTGGAAAAGAGGTTGTAATCAAGGACTTACACCTCTTATATAAGAGAGAATCCTTGAGAAAACAACCAAAAATTTTGCACAAGGAATGACATCAAGTAATAAAGCTCACACCATTCACACAATAAGGAAAGGTGAATCCTTAGAGAAAGAGAGAGGGAGGGAGTGTTGGCATATGATGAAGCGGTGATAATGCATGTTGTCATTGATGTCAATAAGTGCTCAAGCAGGTGAACCGGTATGAACTGGTAGATTGGAAGCAGTTATGGTCAACCGGGATGGAGTGAACTGGTGTCAGGGTTCACTAAGTGTGACTATCGGTTGGTAGTCTCACTTCAGCTCTAGAGTTACCGATTTGTCTTGTGCGGTGCAACCGATGATGGTTTGTGACCAGTTAGTTAAGGAATAAGCATAAGGATTAAGATACCATGTCAGCTATGTGCACGTGAAGGATTTATTTGTGATTCTTGCGCGTGAATATTGAATGCATTGAATGCCTACCTTGGGAATGAGCATTTTTCTTAGCAGTGTGTGAAGAGCGCGTAATGGGTTATTGATTTTTAGATGCAGTGAAGATTAGACAATGTAGAATGTCTTGTGATATGTTTTAGATCATTTCATTCTATGTAATGTGTTTGGATGGTCAGGATTGGACCGTTTGTATGCATAAACTTGAAATATTTAGGGTTTAGGGTTTATGCTATCGATCTAGTTGTTTTCTACAAGGTCAATGAGTTTTATTATTGCAATGGTTGGAAAAAGTTGTACTTGTGTCCACATGTTGGAGATTTGATACTTGCTAAACCAGAGTGAGGAATCTACAGAGTGTGATTGCAGAAGAGTGGAACTAAAAATGATCTACCTTAGCAAGAAGTGCTATTATTAGATTGGTGTTTTACTTGTTGTCTTCTAACCATTTCAACAGAAGGTAAATCCCTTGATCGGGTAGCTTTAATGAGATTTTTTGTAAATTCTCTAACCAAGTGGCTCAAGGTTATTGAGTTATTTAAATCCTCTAGCAAGGTAGCCTCTAACAGGGTTTCAACCTTTAATAGGGTATATAGCCATCCCTTAACCGGGTGATCCCTAACAAGGTCGGTTCCTAACATGACCTTTATTGTAAAATATTTAACCAGACTAGGCTCCTAACAAAGTGGACTTCAAAAGAGTTCACAAATAGCTTGTGGGTATTAATTCCCACCTTGGTTTTTCCCATTTGGGTTTCCACGTGAAAAATCTGTGTGTTATGGGTTTTGAGATTTTCATGTGATGATTGTATGGTTTTGATTATGTTAGATATGCATGCATTGTTAAATGGTTGTGGTATTATTGATACAAATCATGCATGATTATATTAGTGAATTAGTTATCAAGGTTTGAGATCTATTGAATGTTGTCTGAATTGTTTTTGTTTAACCGGTATATCTCTGGTTAAGTTCAGTGCTGAAGACAACCGATCAGCTGTGTTTTGATATGCCAAAGTGTTGAAGCAATTTTTTTGTTGTTGTACTGATTCAGCCCCCCCTCTCAGTACTGGTTAGGACCTTAGTATTTCATCATTATTCATCAATTGGTATCAGAGCACATCCAGGTCCTCGGTGATATAAGCCTAACCACTTGAGGCAAAAGATCCTATTTTAATGATGAAGAGGGAAGGTCCTAAGTTCAACAGGGACAACTTTAAAATATGGAAGGATAGGATGAAGATATATATTAGTATTTTGGGTGCACAACACTGGAACTATGTTGAGAATGTGTATGTAATCCCCTGTGGCATTCTAACCGATAATTAGAAAAGAGAGATATAAGAAAATGGGCAAGTCATGGAAGTCCTTATTAGCAGCTTGTCCGATGTAGAGTTCATTGATGTAAAAGATAAGGACAATCCAAAAGAAGTAAGGGACAAATTGGAATCCATTTATTGCAGTGATGAAAATGTCAAGCAGGCCAAGGAAGAAAGCCTTTGATAGGGTTTCCCTAGCTTGCTCACACTTCTCCTATTGGTGTTGCTCACTCCACCAACTCCACTAGGCCTTGCTATGCTTCAAGACCTCCTAGTCCTTCTCAAAACCTACTAGGACTATTGATTTGTCCACCTTAAGGTGACATTCAACAAGTCTCTTCACTAGGAACTCTATCAATTCAATATTCTCCACTAGTTCTCAATCCTTCAAATTGACATTTTGTCGCTCTCACCCCCAATGCTATTATGTGATTTGTAGAGGTGTGGAGGTGTTTATTCAAGATGGGATTTGGTGAACTAGGTCCATTTTTTCTATTTCCAAACTCATCTTCCTTACCGATTTCAAGAGAATGCTCAAAAGAGGGCTACTAGGAAAGAGCCCCAATTAGGCCTCCTAATCCGGGTTTCTAGAGATTTTTGGTCATACGGTCCAAAAGACCCTACAAAGAGTTTTATGATCCTTCAATAACTCATTTAACCCCAAGATATTTTGTTGGTTTTAGACCTCCAAGTGTCCATACAATGCCCCAACCCAAAAATGAGGTTTTACTAGGGTTTCAAAGGCTTTTAGGATTGTGATTGTTCAACTTGGTGAAAAGGCCATCAAATGGATTTTTCAAGGCTTCTCCTTTCATCTAAAGATTTTTATGGACCTGATGAAAAATTACAAATTCTTAGGTTAGGTTTTTGATTTCACCCTTGCATTCTTTTATCATTTTTCACCTTGTCTTTCCTAGCCGAGTTGCAACAGGACTCGCCTAGGGCAAGGTGGAAAAAATAGAAAAATTCACTTCCAAAACTCCTCCCTACATATTTATAATTTACATTGGGTTGCCTACCATTTCCCAATAGGCTATGATGATTTCACACTTGGATTTTATGGGGCAACCATTTTTCAGAGGTGTATTATTTACAAGCCAAAACTGGCTGCTTGAAGACACAACAGTAAAAGAACTAATAAAATATATTTAAAAAACATGAAATGGAATGAGTGACACTAGAACACACCAAATAAAAACTATCCAAGTTTATATCAATGGATTCATTCCATTTGTATTTACTCTTTAATGCAAAGTAAGACAAAAATAGTAATAACAATCCGAAAATGAGTGGTTTCAGATTGTCATTCATAAAAATCAATGCTTCCAACCTTGGTATTCATATAGGAGAGGGTTTAGATAGTCTTCCCATGTGTGGAGGCATCTTAGGTCAATTTTTTAACCCTAACTCCACCGCTAAGCACTTTTAGGACCAACTTGTCATGACAACTTGAAAAGTTGTCATGACAACTTTTACAATTTTTCACACCTTGCCTTTCTAACTTAGGCAACCTATTTCAAATCATTACTAACTTCTTTTCCAACAATTATAAGGCTATTTTTAACCCCTCTAATAATTTAATCAACCTATGCCTCTTTTGACCATCTAGAAGACATCATTGAGTACTCAAACCAAGAACAACCAACAAAGTGCAAACCTAGAAAGTAACCAATTAAACTAGGCATACACTTGACTCAACCTAGACTCTAATCACACACATTGGACCCTCCTGGAGTCCTTATTGGAAATATAACTTGGCTAAGCTTAGTACAAGCCAAAATTGAAGAAGGACTATTAGCCTAAGTCCTAGGTGCTCCTACACCATTCTCCCAAACAAAAGAAAATTAAGTGACCTCTTTTGGGATCAGATTCTGTTCAATGCCTAACTTCTTGAACTTTGTCTCAGGCACCCACGTAGCCTCTGCATCATCCATACCCTGCCACTTAACTAGGCACTCCCAATAAGTTTGGTGTCTTTTCTTTTTAGCGATCCTTGAACTTATTATCTTCTTAGCCTTTGGACTTGGTTTTGCTGGCATTTGAAGGTTATTTGCATCATCTGCTATCTCTATTTAACTATGATCTGAATTTGGAATTGGCCCTTTGTAAGCCACTAAATATTCTACATTAAAAACTCGTGATAGTCCTATTTCACTTGGTAGGTCCACCTTATATGCATTTTCTCCATACTTGGCGAAGATGGCACATGAACCCAACCTTCTCATCTGCAACTTGTTAGGTATCCCTTGCTGCAACCTTGCTTTGTTGAGGTGTACCATGACAAGATCTCCTACTTGGAATTGTAGGTTCTTTCTTCTCTCATCAACCTTTTGTTTGATCTTAGCTATGTTATCTTTCAATGCTTGCTTAACTGATTCATGTATCTCTTTCATAAACTGAGAAAAATCTTTAGTGTATCCATTCCTTGTTGCTGCATTCCCTAAGTCTCTTAGTTCAAGAATACCCCTTGGGTGAAGACCATAGATCACCTCAAAAGGGATCTTGCCAGTGGTTCTATTTATGGTATTATTGTAAGCATATTTAGCTTGTGCCAACACTTGATCCCATGTATGACCATATTCCTTGGTAAGGCACCTCAATAGGTTTCCTAACTTCCTATTTACCACCTCAGTTTTCCCATCTATTTGTGGATGGTATGAAGACCCAAAAAATAGATTGGTGCCAAGTGTTTGCCAAAGTGTTACCATGGAACCTTCTCACCTCTGTTGCTGACTTGGGAGTAGGCCAATTTACTATGGCTTCAACCTTGCTAGGATCCATCTTGAGATTTCCATGTGACAACACAAACCCAAGATAAACCATCTCATGCTTCATAAATTCACACTTGTCCAATTTGATGGTTAGTTTCTCCTCATACAATCTTTGCAATACAATTTGCAAAAGCTTAACATGATTTGCCTTATTCTTACTGAAAAATGAGAATATCATCTAAATATACCACCAAAAAATTACCTATGAAGTCCTTCAACACCTCATTCATGAGCCTCATGAAGGTTCTTGGGGCATTTGATAAACCAAATGGCATTACTAGCCATTCATAAAGACCCTCTATTGTCTTGAATGCTGTTTTGCATTCATCACCCTCCTTAATCCTAATTTGGTGGTATCCACTTTTAAGGTCAATCTTGGTAAAGTATTTGGATTCCCCTAAACAATCCATTATATCCTTTATTATGGGAATTGGAAACCTATATCTAATGGTTATCCTATTTATAGCCCTAGAGTCAGTGCACAATGTCGAAGTACCACCTTTCTTTGGGGCTAAGACAGTAGGTACAACACAAGGGCTAATGCTTTTCCTAATTAGGCCTTGGTCTAAAAGCTCTTGAATTTGTTTAGCAAGTTCAACATTTTTTGGGGGAGTCATTTTGTAGGCCACTTTGTTGGGTAGGGATGCTCCGGGTATGAAGTCAATTTGATGGCTTATGGTTCTTTTAGGAGGTAAGGTGGCTATCTGTCCATCACTCACTATCTCTTTAAACTATTTCAATAGATCTTGAACCTCTATTGGCAATTATAGTTTCTCCTTCTTATCTTCCTCTTTAGGTTTCATCACTAATGCAAAACCTATTCCCTCACCTTCCTCAAGTGTCTTCAAGAACTATTTTTCACTCACCAAAAGGACATTAGGACCTGCTGCTCTCTTTTCACCTTCCTCAAGGATAGATTGTATCTTGAATGTGACTCCATCTTTCTTGAATGAATATGCATTATTGGCTCCATCATGAATGCTTGTCTATCAAATTGCCATGGTCTTCCTAATAGAAGATGGCATGCATCCATGGGTAGGACATCGCATAGTAGTTTGTCCTTATACCTCTCAATTATGAAATCGACCCATGCTTTCTCATTTACCAAGACATGTTGGCCTTTATTCAACCAAGCAATCCTATATGGGTTGTTATGAGGAATCCTTTGCAACTTGAGTTTACTCACTGCCTCTTCTAACACAATGTTGTTTGTTGACCCTGAGTCAATTATCACCTTACAAAATTTTCCCATAATCTTGCATTTGATTCTAAATAGTGATCTCCTTTGGTTAGGCTCTTCCTTGATAGGTTCTTTGATCAAAGTTCTTCTTATCATTAGGTTATCACCTACCTCTGATTCTAAAGCCACTTATGAGATCTTACTGCTTGAAGACTCTTCTTGAAGGTAGTTTACCCTTCTCTCACCACTCTGTGATGAAGATCCTTTCTCTAGACATCTATATGTTGGATGACCAAGCTGATTGCAATGGTAACATTTCATTGAGGCAAAATATGATGAACCTCTACCTTGTCCACTAGTTCTTCCTCTAAAACCATTGTTTGATCCCCTTCCTCTACTAGATCCTCCTCTACTTGAACCAACTTCTTGTTGCTCAGTGAGTTTAGACTCACCTTGTGTTCTTTTCTTTGAATTTCTTCCTCCAAAGCCTCCCCTATGGCCTCTATTTTCTTTTCCTCTACCTCTGCCTCTGCTACTACTTTAATCATGTTTCCTTTTCAGTTTTTCTTCCACTTTAAGGGCAAGCTGGTAGCTTTGATCTACTATCTTTGGGCTCAATAGACCGATTTCCTCTTGGATATTCCATCTTAGTCCATTTAGGTATCTAGCTACCTTAAGGCTTTCTTCTTCCACAACATGAGACCTAAGATGACGTTTGTGAAACTCCTCTGTATAACCACTTACATCAAGGTCTTTTTGTCTTAGGTTTTGTCTTTTCTTGTGGATCTGCAATTCATAGTCATCAGGAAGATAAGATTCTTTGATCTTGACTAACATCCCTTTCGAAGAAGAGATGGGGGTCTTACCCACTTTATTCCTCTCATCCTGCACAAATTTCCACCATTTGAGATCTTCTCCCCTCATCCTAGTCTAGGCCACTTTGACTCTTTGAGCTTCAGTTATGCCTTCACATTCAAAATGGTTCTCCATGCCCTCTATCCATTCTAGAAACACTTATACTTCCATCTTACCAGTGAACAATGGTAATCCTTCTATTGATTTACCATTTAAGGCTTTCAATGCCTTTAAGAAAGGTTCCTGTTCCAAAATAGGATCAGGTTCAGGTACTTTGTCTACTTATGAAACCTCTTTACCCTTCCCTCCTACTCCTTCAACCTTTACCAACACTTCATATGCCTTGGTTTCAATTTCACCAAGCTTACCTTCCAATTTTGCCAATTTTTCCTTCAGGAGCCTATTTTCTTTCTCCCAATCATCCACTTTCTTTTCCAACTCTACATTGGTCACCATGTTTTCTCCAACAGACTCTTCTAATTCTAAGGACATCAACTTTACCTAGCCTAAATCTTATAAGCTTTGATACCAATTTGATAGGGTTTCCCTAGCTTGCTCACACTTCTTCTATTGGTGTTGCTCACTCCACCAACTCCACTAGGCCTTGCTATGCTTCAAGAACTCTTAGTACTTCTAAAAATTTGCTAGGACTATTTCTTTGTCCACCTTAAGGTGAAATTCAACAAGTGTCTTCACTAGGAACTCTACCAATTCAATGTTCTCCACTATTTCTCAATCCTTCAAACTGACATTTTTTCACTCTCACCGCCAATGCTATCATGTGTTTTGCAGAGATGTGGAGGTGTTTATTCAATGTGGGATTTGGTCAACTAGGTACATTTGTTCTATTTCCAAACTCATCTTTCTTATCGATTTCAAGAAAATGCTCAAAAGAGGGCTACTAGGAAAGAGCCCCAATTAGGCCTCCTAATTCGGTTTTTAGGGATTTTTGGTCATACGGTCCCAAAGACCCTACAAAGAGTTTTATTATCATTTAATCACTCATTGAACCCCAAGATATTTTGTTGGTTTTAGACCCCAAGTGTCCATACAATGCCCCAACCCAAAAATGAGGTTTTACTAGGGTTTCAAAGGCTTTTAGGACTGTGACTATTCAACTTGGTGTAAAGGCCATCAAATGGATTTTTCAAGGCTTCTCCTTTCATCTGCAACTCTACATAGACCTGATGAACAATGCCAAACTCTTAGGTTAGGTTTTTGGTTTCACCCCTGCATTCTTTTATCATTTTTCACCTTGTCTTTCCTAGCCGAGTTGCAACAGGACTCGCTTAGGGCAAGGTGTTAAAAATAGAATACTTCACTTCCAGAAATCCTCCCTACATATTTACAATGTAAATTGGTTTTCCTACGATGTCCCAACATGCCGTGATTATTGCACAGTGGGATTTTATGGGGCAACCATTTTTTAGAGGTACGCTATTTACAAGCCAAAACTGGCTACTTGAAGACAGAATAGTAAAAGAACTAATAAAATGTATTTAAAAAGCATGAAATGGACTGAGTGACACTAGAACACACCAAATAAAAAATATACAAGTTTGGATCAATGGATTCATTCCATTTGTATTCACTCTTTAATGCAAAGTAAGACAAAAGTAGTAATAACAGTTTGGAAATGAGTGGTTTTAGATTGTCATTCACAAAAATCAATGCTTCCAACCTTGGTATCCATACAGAAGAGGGTTTAAATAGTCTTCCCCATGTGTGGAAGCATCTTAGGTCAATTTTTTACCCCTAAGCTCCACCACTAAGCACTTTTAGGACCAACTTGTCATGACAACTTTTACAATTTTTCACATCTTGCCTTTCTAACTTAGGCAACCTATTTCAAATCATTACTAACTTCTTTTCCAATATTTCTAAGGATATTTTTAACCCCTCTAATACTTTAATCAATATATGCCTCTTTTGACCATCTAGAAGGCATCATTGACTTCTCAAACCAAGAACAACCAACAAAGTGCAAACCTAGAAAGTAACCAATTAAACTAGGCATACACTTGACTCAATCTAGACTCTAATCACACACATTGGACCCTCTTGGAGTCCTTGTTGGAAATATGACTTGGCTAAGGTTAGTACAAGCCAAAATTGAAGGACTATTAGCCTAAGTCCTTCTTGCTCTTGCACTAGCCTTAGAGGAAAGTTTGAAGATATGAGGATGGTTGAAGGAGAGACCATTCAATAGTATGGCATAAGAATCAAGAAAATGGTTGGAGAGATCAAGAGCACTAGTGGAACAATTGATGATACCACTATTGTCAGTAAAGTTTTAAGATCACTTTTACTAGTCTATGTAGTCAGGGTTGCCGCTATTCAGGAGCTAAGGTCTATTTAGAAAACCAAGGTAGCTTTAGACTCTATTATTGCAAAGTTGACTGCATATGAATTGAATGGCTATGATGGTAGTGTTCAGAAGACCGAGTCAACCTTTAGAGCATCTGCTTCCTTCACACCGATCAGGAAAGGAAAAGAGGTCAGTACCAGTTATGAATCTAGGCCAAGTAGAGATATGGATGATGAGGACATTCTGATGGAGTTTGAAGCTCTTCTTGCCAAGAGACTTCCAAAAGGCACCGAAAAATATAGAGATAAGCTTCCTCTGAAGTGTTTTTCCTACAATAAGATAGGAGATATAGCTATTAACTATCCTAACAATGACAATAAGGATAAACCAGAGAGGTTTAGGAAGTATAAATGAGTAGGTAGGAGAATTTGTCTTGTTGCAGTGGATGGAGGTGTTATCGATGAGGAATCTGAGGATGAAGAGAATGAGGACATAGTGTTTGTGGCTGTCAAGGAAGAGTTGTCTGAATAGAAAGCCCTTGTCTCACAACTTGACTACTCTAATGAGTGGATCATTGATAGTGGGTGTTCTCACCACATGATCGGTGAATGGAGAAATTTTCTATCTCTTGAAGAATATGATGGTGGTGTTGTCTGGTTTGGCAACGATGCACCTTTCATGGTGAAAGGAAAAGGATCCATCTCACTTAATGGAAAGAATAGTGTGGATGATGTCTACTAGGTGGAAGGCCTTAAGCATAATCTTTTGAGTGTTGCTCAACTGAATGACAAATGACTCATACTGGAATTCAATGGTGGAGTCTGTAGAATAATTGGAAAGAGTGGTGAACTTATTACCACCAGTAAGAAGACTAGAGGAAACCCATTTCAGTTGAATGCCGAGATTAGTCAGTGCCTGATGGAAAAATTTGATGACAGTTGGATATGGCATAGGAGAATTTTTCATATAAATTTTGACAATATTGTAAAGGCTAGTAAGATCAAGGCAGTAAGAGGATTGCCTTTGTTGAACAAACCGGAGAATGCCTTGTGCAGAGAATGCCAACTTGGGAAGATGTCTTTCTCAACATTCAAAGGTAAGTCTTTTTCCACAGAGAACTTACTTGATCTAGTGCACACCAATCTATGTGGTCCGATGAAAACTACAACAATTCAGGGAGATCGATACTTCATGATTCTTACCAATGATTATTCAAGAATGATGTGGGTCACATTCTTGAAAGACAAATATGAGGCATTTGGAAAGTTCAAAGCCTTTAGGGCATTGGTGGAGAAGGAGAGCAGTAGAAGGATAAAATGCCTAAGGACCAATCAAGGAGGTGAATTCACTTCTGATGAATTTAATAAGTACTGTGAGGAGAACAGGATTAAGAGGCAATTATCTGCCCTAAGGACACCACAATAGAATGACATAGTAGAAAGAAACAACAAGACTATGGTTGAAGCGGCCAAAACCATGTTGATCCAAGGAAATGTTTCTCACACATTTTGGAGTGAAGCGGTGAGCACTACAGTCTATACCATGAACCGAGTACTCATTAAGAAAGGTAAAGACAAAACCCCCAATGAGTACTGGAATGGGAGAACTCCCAATGTGAGTTATTTCAAAGTGTTTGGGAGTAAATACTATATCAGGAGAGGTGAGCATCTGAGTAAGTTTGATGCTAAGTGTGATGAAAGAATATTCCTGGGATATTCCACTAAAAGTAAATCTCTCAAATGCTACAAGAACATGACTTAGAAGATTGTTGAGAGTATCAATGTTAGGGTTGATGAATCCCCTGAGAAGCCTGAGGAAACTGACAACAAGCAAATAGAAGATGAACCGGGTTTAGCGTTATGGGAACTGATTAAGAAAGAAACAAGTGATGAACAATGCAAAGACCTCAGTGTTTCTATATCGATAGAAGCTTCAATGGGTGAAGAAGGAGATGAAGTGGAAAAAGAAGAGGAAAAGAAAGCTAAACCAGCTATGGTCAATCCTAGGTATGTTAGACTGCATCATGATCCGTAGTAGACCATAGGAGACAAAGATATAGGAATACTTAGAAGGAGAAAGGTGAAAGAAAATTCTTGCATGATTTCAGAATTTGAGCCTAAGACTACTAGAGAGGCACTTATCGATGAAGACTGGGTAGAGGCAATGGAAGAGGAGTTGGACCAAATAGAGAAGAATGCAACATGGTCCTTGTTACCCAAATCAGAACTCAAAAATGTCATAGGTACCAAATGGGTCTTCAGGAATAAGCTAAATGAAGAAGGCATAGTGGTAAGGAACAAGGCAAGACTTGTATGCAAAGGATATGCTCAGGAAGAAGGAGAAGGCTATGGAGAAACCTTTGCCCCAATGGCTAGACTGGAAGGTGTCCAAATGCTACTTGCGTTTGTAGCATTCAAGTAATTTAAGGTATACCAGATGGATGTGAAGTGTGCCTTCTTGAATGGAATCCTGGAGGAGGAAGTGTATATTGAGAAACCAGATGGGTTTGCTTTGTCAGAAGATAGTGACATGGTGTGCAGATTACACAAGGCCCTGTATGGATTGAAACAGACACCAAGGGCATGGTACAAATGGTTACACTCTCATCTTGTGATGATAGGATTTCAGAGAACAAGTGAGGACAACAACATCTACCTAAAATCTGAAGGTGGTCAGATTCTGATATTTGAAGTATTTGTAGATGATATAATCTTCAGTGGAGATGATGATATGAGTCATGAATTTGCATATGAGATGAAAAAGGAGTTTGAGATGTCTCTGATTGGAGAGATAAAGTTTTTCATTGGTCTATAGATCCAGTAGATGAAAGAGGTTATCTTCATTACCCAGTCCAAGTATATCAAAGAGGTATTGAAGACCTTTGGCATGGAGGAGAGCAATCTAGTTGGAACGCTGATGGTGACCGACAACAAACTAACAAAGGAGGATGATACAACGTTGGTGGATGAGAAGGAGTACCAATCAATGATCGAT
The DNA here is from genome assembly GCF_030272615.1 of Cryptomeria japonica. Classification (NCBI taxonomy): domain Eukaryota; kingdom Viridiplantae; phylum Streptophyta; class Pinopsida; order Cupressales; family Cupressaceae; genus Cryptomeria; species Cryptomeria japonica. Next base: position 470,426,812 of record NC_081414.1, read on the forward strand.
AAGTTGCACTATGTGGTTCACAATAGATCAGATATTGCTCATGCAGTGGGCATAGTGGCCCATTTTCAAAAGAGTCCAAGAGAATCCCACTTGGTTGCGGTAAATAGGATTTTTAGATACTTGAAAGGGACAATTGATTATGAATTGTGGTATCCATACAATGGCGAATTTGATCTCAAAGGGTTTACTGATGCGAATTGGGCAGGTAATGTGGACGACTGAAAGAGCACAACCGATGGAGCGTTCTTCCTTGGTGGAAGACTAGTGTCATGGACGAGCAAGAAGTAGAGTTGTATTTCCCAGTCTACAGCTGAAGCGGAGTATGTGGCAAAATTTATGAACTGCACTCAGACAATCTGGATGAAGTATGTACTGAATGACTTCAAAGTGATTATATTTGAACTGGTGAGTATATTTTGTGATAATAACAGTACAATAAGTATTTCCAAAAATCCGGTATTGCATGCTAGGACCAATCATATTAGGCTTAAGTATCATTTATTGAGAGAAAAGGTTTACAATAAAGAGGTTGTGTTAGAACATGTTTCCAGTAAGGAGCAACTAGCAGACATATTCACTAAGCCCTTACCGAAGACTACATTTACCTATTTGAGAGGTGCATTAGGGGTTCTTCCCCTTCATGAAGTAAATTAAAGATGTGTGCTCCACATTAGTCAGGTACTATCGTGTCAAATCTTACAAGATTGATGTGTTGAAGGATGCTACTCTATAGGGGGAGCATCATAGTGGAGCCCAGAAGATTGTGCCTCCACTTTGGCATTGCTGTCAAAGGGAAAGAAGATATATGTTTGAAGGTCAACATGCAAAGGGGAGATGAAATAAGTGGTGTGA